>NC_139979.1:35635966-35805966 GCF_963993115.1 Abramis brama | reverse complement strand
GTGTGTGTGTGTGTGTGTGTGTGTGAGGTAAAAGGACAGGAGCTGTTGAAGCTCCGCCCCCTGTGCCGGGAGCAGCAGCTCATTTGCATTTAAAGGAACAGACACACAATGGTGTGTTTCTGCTCACCCTCAAAAAGTGACAAATTTAACATGCTAAAAATATCTGTGGGGTATTTAGAGCTGAAACTTCACACACACACACACTGGGGACATCAGAGACTTATTTTACATCTTGTGAAAAGGGCATTATACAACCTCTTTAATAACTAATGATCTTTGCAACGGAAGTAAATCAATCAAAACTAACTTTATCTGGACAATAACTTTACTCTAGAGCAATCTCTGTTACTGTAATCTCCTGTTATCACTGTAGAGCTGCTGTGAAACAGTCCGTATTGTTAAAGCGCTGTATAAATGAAGGACACTTTGATATCCCACAATCCCCTGCTCTGCGTTCTGTGACCGTTGAGCGAGAGAATAAAGATGGCGTCTGAATGTCGCGTGAATGTTGGTTTCTGACGAGTGTTTTCCACTGATGTCCAGACATGACTCCTGTAGTAATCGCCGACCTAGATCTGAAGCGCAGAGGAAATACGAGCGTGCAACGTCCTTACGCTTCAGCGTCTGCATCAGAGGAGATGTTGTCCGGCGATATGTCAGTTTCGTGCTTCTTCACCAGCTCTTGTAAGTGGTGTGTGTCAGCATGGTCGTCTAACTGCTGTTTCCAGAACCACAAAATGCCACGTACTGGTTATTTTGTATATATTATATGACTGTGGTGGCTCACACCTGGAGTGTATTAACAAAAACTAGTTTGGGACTGCAATTAAAAAAGCTTAACCTCGCAGTGCCTACTGTTTATTAATCAGTATTAGGCATATTCTTACAGTGTTCAGTAAAGGGGGACAGCACTGAGATCACTTCAGCAAACTCTACATTAAACCATGATCAGTGCATGAAGAGTAAAGTAAAGAGATGAAGGGTAAAGTAGGAGAGGTGAGGATTC
Source organism: Abramis brama (assembly GCF_963993115.1). Taxonomy (NCBI): domain Eukaryota; kingdom Metazoa; phylum Chordata; class Actinopteri; order Cypriniformes; family Leuciscidae; genus Abramis; species Abramis brama. Next base: position 35,804,960 of record NC_139979.1, on the reverse strand, counting down.
CCAGGATAAGAGGAGCGTGTCAAAGCATGTAGAAACATGACAAACACACAAGGAATGTGCCGGAATGATGAGGTTTACTAACACTGATGTTATTAATGATGAGGTTTACTATATATATATACACACACACACACACAGGCATCTTCTGTAGCAGTTTCAGATGATATAAGCACTTCAGATGTGTGTTTCCCCCATGTGACGTCTGTACATTGTATTTTTGTACTATTTTTAGCCACACATTTACAGTTTTCTCCAAAATACTATGTGGTTTATTATTTCACTTGTTTGCACTCTTGAATTATCAGTAACTTAAATTGATATTTAGTATATTAAAGTTTAATGTTTTGATGTATAATAGGTGTTGGTAATAAAATAAAATCTTTGCTTAATTTGCAATAATATTAACTGCATGCAATACTCTTTCTTATAAGTACTGACTAGTGTTGGCTAGAATAAATATATTGTTTAGTGTGTGTGTGTGTGTGTGTGTAATTCTGTTGTTTTTTTCTGTTCTAGTCGTTTCAAGGTTTTTGTTCAGGTGAGTGTGTAACGGACCACCGCCAGAAGAGGGCGATATTTCACTGAAATAGAGCTGTTCAGAGTCGACTCCGATTCCTGACTCCCATCGTAGGAGTCAAAGGAACCGACTCCGGGAATCGACTCCATCTCAAAACAGCGTTGGGAACAATACAGGCTTCAGTTTCACACACACTGACACGATGCCTAAAACTCCAGGCCAAACTAGTCCAGTTTAGAGATTTTAGATATTACCTGAAATGATGAGCATCATCATCGTTTCCTAGTTGTTGCCAATGCCTGATTTTAAAGAGGATGAGGGCGATAAGCTGTCATCTCTTATAAAAGCTGTTTGGACAGGTGAGTTCAAGTTGCTAAAATAATACCTAAATACATACAATAATGTACACGTACTAATGTGTTAAATCTTATTAGAAGATTTTCTTTAAAATTATGATTAGTTTAATGATTATGAACAATGGAAAATATGAATACAATATGTAATAAAACTTCGATGATACCAATAAGCTGGCATGAAGTATGATGTGATTGGCTGTTATTTTATTTATTTATTTATTTGTGAAGTAAGCTGAATGAAAGAGTGTATCTGGTGTTTTCTGCGACAGCTCGAGAGTCGATTCCTGTACCGGAGTCGAGTCTAGGAATCGACTCTTCAGGACTCGGCTCTCGTCGGCAGGTGAGACACACACACGTACCCTCACCACGACCGAGTTGAGACACCGCCCGCATGTAGTTTCTCAACACTTCGCCCACACCAGTTTCCATCTGAACAAGAACCAAAACGCGGAAATCGGCTGTTCATAGTCACACGAAACCTTGTAATATCTTCAGCATTCTGCGATTATTCTGAATCTTTTTAAGTTGTGAGACATGAAAACACCTCAGGGGGAAAGCATGCCTTCCTGTTAGCAATCTGTCATTTGTTCCACAGTCAACACACAGTAATAACTCAAAAGATCCGCTTCATCACAGCATCTGCGCACATCTGCTCGACGGGCACGCGCTTGAGCTTAGTTCATGAAACTGTGACATCGACACGATATTTGTGCCATATATCGGGGCCTCTGGCTACACAAACACTCGCTGTTCACGGGAATGAACCCCTGAACTGAACACTGAGAAACAGTGGCATCATCATCATCATCATCATCATCACACCTGGCAGAGGAAGAAGAGTTGCAAAGGTGCAAACCATGACAGGTTACATAATAAACCAGTCCAGTCGTGACAGAAGTAAACACTGAACACAGATAGCGCTTCTTTCGGGCAACGGCGACGGCTGTAAATAACATGTCGTGATTTGACGAACACACACACACACACACACACACGTACTTGTTTGCCCTAGCGCGTCCTCTCGATGTGTAGATTCAGGTTTCGGCTGCTCGCCTCAGCAGTTCATCAAAAACATCCACATCGGCGCTAAACAGAAGGTCGTCTGGTGTGTAGTTCAGTCTCTGGTGTGTAGTTCAGTCTCTGGTGTGTAGTTCAGTCTCTGGTGTGTAGTTCAGTCTCTGGTGTGTAGTTCAGTTTCAGGAGCGTGTGTGTGTTTCGGGTGATGATCCACTCGCACTTCCTGATCTGTGTGTGTTCTTCAGCGGGTGGGGCGAGCAAACCTCACGAGTGTGTTTACTAGCTCTCTCTCCCTCCATTCTGCTGTGTTCAGCTGCTGGTTATTGATATTAATATAGCCTACAGCAGAAAACCTGAAGCCGCTTACAATCTAAAATATATATTTTTAAAAAAGATTATATGTGCGCAAGAAACAATAGCCTACCTGTATTGTACTGTACTGTGTTGTATACAGTAGTCCATACTGTAGTATGTTTTTTATTTTATTTTTACTCATCATTATAGTTTTAAATTCATATGTGACTTGTTAACTTGAATCAAAATAATGATGGGATGGGGGGATGGGGGGATGGGGGGGGTCAACCTGTCACTCACCTGAGATCTACCAATAGCAAACCACCACCCTCCAACCATCCAATCAATTCCCCACAGACACAATCAAGCCCCGCCCACATTTGTTCTTGTTCGAGAAGCGTTTCACTGGCTGGTTTCATATACGCCACAATTGAGAAGAAACTTCCCTTTCGTGCTTCATGCGATTGTTCTCAGTAGAGTAATTTCAGTTTAAGGAAGTCTGCTGAAACAAACATTATAGTACAGACTTGAGCAGTGCTGTAAACTGGCCCCGAATTCATAAGAAAGCACGACATCACTGATTCTTGACACACTTAACTGCTATAGGCTTATGAAAATGAAATGAAAATATTTTCAAATGTAATGACGGATTAATAATAGAATGTATTTAACACAATTATCCCCTTTAATTTATTTTATCATTATTTTATCGATTCTATGACACTTATTGTCTTCTCACTACATCTAATCATTCATATGCAATAAAATGAATAAAATGTTCTTTAATGATGAAAAATTGTTTCATCAAAAGCAACACTTAATAATCTCATATCAGAGAAAGGTTGTTTTTCAATGACACGTGTTTCATAAGATTTCAAAGTTGTGTATGTCCCACTTTTTGTCAACACCGTCAGACATTCATTAAAATGTAATAAAATCAGGCAATATCGGGGACAGCTGTCACTCTGAAGGACCCCTTTCCAGAGTACATCAATGTCAGACAGGCTCTGATTGTCACACACCTCAACGGCACCACAATGTTAACTGTCCTGTCAGATACAGACAGCGATGTTGCCAATGTCATGCCGGGCTCCCTCGTCCCTCCGGCTTCACCTTGGTCGTTCGTCGGCCTGCCCTCGCCTCGGGACTACACTCCTCTGGCTTTGCCTCGTCCCTTCATCCCTCTGGCTCTGTTGGGCTCCTCACTCCCTCCAGCTCCACCTTGGTCCTCTGTTGCTCCAGCTCCACCTTGGTCCTCTGTTGCTCCGGCTCCACCGCTCCACCTTGGTCCTCTGTTGCTCCGGCTCCACCGCTCCACCTTGGTCTTCTGTTGCTCCGGCTCGACCGCTCCACCTTGGTCTGCTGTTGCTCCGGCTCCACCGCTCCACCTTGGTCCGCTGTTGCTCCGGCTCCACCGCTCCACCTTGGTCCTCTGTTGCTCCGGCTCCACCGCTCCACCTTGGTCTTCTGTTGCTCCGGCTCGACCGCTCCACCTTGGTCTGCTGTTGCTCCGGCTCGACCGCTCCACCTTGGTCTGCTGTTGCTCCGGCTCCACCGCTCCACCTTGGTCCGCTGTTGCTCCGGCTCCACCGCTCCACCTTGGTCCTCTGTTGCTCCGGCTCCACCGCTCCACCGCTCCACCTTGGTCTTCTGTTGCTCCGGCTCCACCGCTCCACCTTGGTCTGCTGTTGCTCCGGCTCCACCGCTCCACCTTGGTCCGCTGTTGCTCCGGCTCCACCGCTCCACCTTGGTCTTCTGTTGCTCCGGCTCGACCGCTCCACCTTGGTCTGCTGTTGCTCCGGCTCCACCGCTCCACCTTGGTCCGCTGTTGCTCCGGCTCCACCGCTCCACCTTGGTCCTCTGTTGCTCCGGCTCCACCGCTCCACCTTGGTCTTCTGTTGCTCCGGCTCGACCGCTCCACCTTGGTCTGCTGTTGCTCCGGCTCGACCGCTCCACCTTGGTCTGCTGTTGCTCCGGCTCCACCGCTCCACCTTGGTCCGCTGTTGCTCCGGCTCCACCGCTCCACCTTGGTCCTCTGTTGCTCCGGCTCCACCGCTCCACCTTGGTCTTCTGTTGCTCCGGCTCCACCGCTCCACCTTGGTCTGCTGTTGCTCCGGCTCCACCGCTCCACCTTGGTCCGCTGTTGCTCCGGCTCCACCGCTCCACCTTGGTCCTCTGTTGCTCCGGCTCCACCGCTCCACCTTGGTCCTCTGTTGCTCCGGCTCCACCACTCCACCTTGGTCTTCTGTTGCTCCGGCTCGACCGCTCCACCTTGGTCTGCTGTTGCTCTGGCTCCACCGCTCCACCTTGGTCCTCTGTTGCTCCGGCTCCACCGCTCCACCTTGGTCCTCTGTTGCTCCGGCTCCACCGCTCCACCTTGGTCCTCTGTTGCTCCGGCTCGACCGCTCCACCTTGGTCTTCTGTTGCTCCGGCTCGACCGCTCCACCTTGGTCTGCTGGTGCTCCGGCTCCACCGCTCCACCTTGGTCCTCTGTTGTCCGGCTCCACCGCTCCACCTTGGTCTGCTGTTGCTCCGGCTCCACCGCAGCCTTCTGGATTCCTGCCTGCGCCTCGGTCGCCAGAGCCGTCGGCATCACCATGTCCCTCGGGATCCTCAGCATCGCCTTGGCTTGTCGGCTCTCCGGCTCCATCCGGGTATCCTCCTCCACCTGCTCCGCCTCCGTCAGTCGGCCCCCTGGGTATAATGTAGCTCCCCCCGTCAGTCAGCATATAGCATCAACAGAGAAAACAAAATGGCTTCTACATGAACTCCAGTTGTTTTGTGAAAGAAACGTCTATGTGTCAACCCCATAAGATTTCTGTCTGGTGATGGGCCAATGATGGAGTTGACATTCAACGTCAAGTCATCGTATTTCTGTGGTTTTCAAGTCATTTATTAAATATAAAAGTGTTTAGTTTTTCTAATAATGTATACATAATAAATATGTGACCTGACACCATATATTGCTTTTGTGGATTGATAGTCATCACTTCTAGCAGAGTTAGGGTTGAGGGAACACAGGGCTTAAAGTCCCCCTGTGGTGAAGATCCAGCTTTTAATGTAGTTTATGTGTCTATGTGGTGTTTTTAATCTGCTTTAAGACAAACCATGTGTAAATTCATAAGTCGACACCATTGCTGAGTATTTCCTCCTTAAAACTGCAGTGAGAATGTGTGCAGTGACCAAAGACAGTCTCGAAAACAAATCGCTGGTGCTGCTTTTTCTTTCTTTTGTTATTAAAGCAGAACATAAGACAAAACCATAGACTGTAAAAAATAGGACAAAACACAGTTAGATGACACCATCAATACAAAAAGAAAGTAGGATGTACGTGTAATTATGTGAAGTGTGTGTGTAAAATTGTGTTGTGTATATCTCTATTGTAAGTTAATCTAATATATGTGTAGAACTGAAATCGCTGGTACTTCTGCGGTCACAAACTGCACCAGAGCGACGGTCAGAAGAACTGCAGAGAGTCTCTTTCAGCAAGGCAATGATGTTGCAAGTGGGTCAATATTCTATGACATGGTGGGGAAAAGGCTTGCAACATCCAACTCTTCTATGTCAAAGATGAAGAAATGACGCACTATGATGAACTAATTCAACCCATGAAACCTGTGCCAGAACACGAAACACTCCTCAGGTTATTCCTGAGGGGAAGAAGATATCTGTCAGATATTTATCCTGCTTTGACCTAGCATTCACATAACACATTATAGACTTCTATAGTTCAATGTTAGGCTGCATAGATTAGGTCAGCTGGAACCGGGAACACTTCCCATAAATCCTGATGTGCTCGTGACATCATAAGAAGAATGGCATCTACGCTAATATTAGTCTCTCTGTTTATCCCGAGGTTTACCGCAGTCCACCGGATCCAGGCCGTATCCAGATCTGATGAAGGACCTTCGCCTGGACCCGATGACAACGCAGTGCTGAAGTGCCAACTAGCCTCTCCCTATGGAGGATCCCTTTCCCACTCTACAGATAAAGCGTTGTCGGGAAAATTCGTTTTGCATTCCTACCCCGAAGCGACAAAATAAAATAAAATTCTTTATCAAAATTTATAAGGAAAGACCAGTACTTTGTTTAGGCTTGGTCTGTAGGGAATTCCAAACCTGCGCACATATATTCAAACGCACATAACTATAGAACCAATTCTTAATGCGCATGTGAACGCCATCAGCGTTTCTCACAGGTTCGCGTTTAAAGTCTGTGTAGAGAGAATGGTGTCGTCTTAGCGGCCCCTAATTTAATAACAAATGATCGTTGTGACGGAAGCAAATCAATCAAAACTAACTTTAGCTGTAAAATAACTTTATTAAAGAACCGCTATAAAGCCAAAACAATCTCTGTTACCTTAAATTATACGTTTATCTCTGTAAAGCTGCTTTGAAACAATCTACATTTTTAAAAGCGCTGTATAAATGAAGATGACTTGACTTGACTTTTGCTGGATTATTTTTTACCCAGACTGCTGGGTTATGCCTGTTGGGTCATTTTCCAAATTGTTGGGTAGTTGTGTGTGTGTAACCCACTGCTGGGTTAAATTTCACTGATGGTAGAAATGATGCTCCCCCTCATAAACTACCCAGCCTGCTTGGTTATAGTAACCCAGTGCTGGTTTGCCAAACTGGATTAAACTGGATTTGTAACGGTCATTTTGTCTTCTGTCCTGAGAGGAAACTTCCTGAGGTGATCTTTACCTTAACCCAGCATGTGTTTGTCCTACATTTACCCAGCGCTGGGTTGCCAAATGGCTTGTTTCTAACTAGATGCACCACTATGAACATTTTGGCCGATACCAATAATTGTTTATATTTGAAAGCCGATAACCGATATATTGGCCGATAAATCTGTTTCCAAATTTTTATATAAATTTTGAGAGCCTGATTACAAAAACAAAAATCTCACCATTAAAAGCCATGTTCAAAACACACAATTATAACGTATAATGTCATGTAGCCTAAATGACAGACTTGTGCTGCACATGTTGCACTGAACTGCATTTTCCTTTTCTGAAGTGATTTCAATCATATTTCAAGCAATCTGAAGTGTTTAAGCTGAAGGAAATAATCCATTATTTATCGGCTTTAATATATCGGGCTGATAACGATAACATTAGAAATGATCATACATTGGCCGATACCGATATGGTGGTCGATATATTGTGCATCCCTATTTTTAACCCAGCCATTTTTAGAGTGTGTGAAGCGAAGATTGGTCAGTGTTTCACTCCAGCCACGTTTGACCTCAGTGAGCGTGTAAAGGTGATGAATCTGAACCGGTGATCGCCGTGCTTCTGCTCAACAGAAGAATAAAGGACTGAGCCATGCTAATGGAGGAACCAGCAAGTTCACACAGAGACCGCGGCAGATCACAGTAACAGTGGAGACTGGCTTGCTGTGAAATATGACAAGAGTCATCGCTATGGATATGGATACACACCACCAAGATGTTATAGGTGGAGTTCTTGCATCCTAATGGACCAAGCTCTCAGTTTCATCCTGAACGAGTTTCAGCACTTTCAGTTTCGGATGTTTCAGTAGTCAACAGATACAGATGAAAGCAGAATGATATCAAAGTGTATGAGACAATGTACATTTCTACATCTAAACAAATATTGTAACTTTGAGAACATGAGCTGTTATTGCTAAATCTACTGTGGAAAAAACAGCCATTTTTTCTGTTGTGTGCAAGCGTGACACTGCAGACTGCATCATTCACAATGTGTTACAGTAAAATACATTTATCTCAAAGAAAAGCGGCAAAGCAGAAGCTGCAACAAATTGAAATACTCAAAGAGTACAAATTTGGGGGGAACGTACTAAAGTAACAAAGTATTTACTTCACACCTCTGAATATCAAGTACAGATATCATATTAAAATATGACTTCAGTAAAAGTATGAGCACTCATTTTCAGTTTTACTTGAGTAAGTACTTGATTTTAATGAACTTAAGTATTAAAAGTAAAAAGTACTGATCAATAAACAGTATATTTATTCTGGCCAGCACTAGTCAGTAGTCACTGCTAATAAGAAAGAGTATTGCATGCAAATGATATTATAGCAAATAAGCAAACATTTTATTTTATTACCAACACCTCTTATACACTATCAAAACATTAAACTTTAATATACTAAATATTAATTTAAGTTACTGATTATTCAAGTGTGCAAACAAGTGAAATAAACATGTTAACATGTGTCTACAAATAGTACAAAAATACAATGTACAGATGTCACATGAGGGAAAATACACATTTGGGGCCCTATTTTAACGATCTGAAACAAGTATCAAACACGAAACGCAAGTAACTTTGTGGGCGGATCTTTGCAGATGCAAATATAAAATGTGTTGGTCTGAAGTAGCTTCATTATTCATAGGTGTGGTTTGGGCGTAACGTGAAATAAACCAATCAGAGCCGTAAAACACAGAGAAGTGACATTGGGGATGGAGAAACACACCCAAATTAGCTTCAGTTAAACAGGCGTATGATAATTTGGGTAAATGTGTAAGCTAGATTTATGCCTATTTTTTTCACATCTTCATGGACACCACAGTGATTTCCCTCGTGTGGAATATTTTTCCTTGTAATTATGTATGGTTTGCAAAAATGTGAACTGCTGCATCTGTGTGTAGATGAGATAAGCAAAGTGTATGTGTTGTGCACACGCTACATTGATTATGGCCAAGCATGCGCCCTTAAAATAGCATCTGAATAACGCACTGACTTTAGACGAGGTTTCTCCTGGTCTGTGGCGGAATTGTTTTCTGAAACTGCAAAATAGCACCAGGGAACGTTTGCGCCGGAACACGCCTCCTCTTTTCACTGAACCGTCCCCGGGAGCGCAAGTTCATTCCCTAATTTACCGACGTGCGTCTGTGGAGGGAAAAGTGCACTGTGTGTCGGGTGAGAAATAGGAATGAAACATGCGTCGGTGTAAAAAGTCAATTGCGCTGGGTGCGAGATAAGAGCCCTTGAAGTGTTTATATCTCCTGAAACTGCTACTGAAGATGCCTGAGCATTAATTTGTGTTATATTACCTCAAATCACCATACAGACGGTCACATTCAAGCATTTCAATGGGCTGAAACCGAAACTGCTTGCACTTTTACAGCAGAATTACTTATCAAATAACTGAGAGTCATAAACTAAAAATGATTTCATTGACAATAATTAGTATTAAATTTCATTAACTTACTTTTTCATTCCAGCTCTGACAGGGATATCCATGTTCTTGACTCATTTTGACCGGATCGTTCCCATTAGCAAGATAAATATGGGTTCTGATATCAGGTGACCAAAATTCAGTGTCAGGACAATCTGACGAATCTGACGACATTTGAGGATGATATGTTGTTGGTTTTAATTAACCAAAACCCAACGTCTGCTAAATGTCATAAGATTAATTTCCACAGTGCAATATATTATAACATCATTATGTGTAGATTTTTTGTTGGTTTTCAATTGTGATAATAGGTGATCAAACTGTCAGGGTGCGGTGCCGGCAGAAGAAGAGGATGAGTCAAAAGTTCTAATGCAAAACTTTTACTAATAATATAATTCAAACAGGTACAGACAGGCAGAAGGTTCACACACACCTAAATACAACAGAGAACAGACCAAGATTGACTGAACTGAAGGAACTTAAATACTAACACATATGAACACTGATTATCAGAACACAGGTGATGTAGATGATGAACTAAACCCAGGTGATACAGATGAACTGATAATGATGATGACGACACGTGACATGAAGACAGGCAGACAAGTCCAATGAAAACCAACTAAACAGAACACAACTGTGACATTACTCCCCCCTCCCGGTAGGCGTGTCCTCGTGCCGTAGATATACCAACTGCGGAGGGAGGGAACTCAGGAGAGCAGGTGAGGGCAGAAGAGCAGGTGAGGTCAGAAGAGCAGGTGAGGGCAGAAGAGCAGGTGAGGGAAGACTGAAGGCAGGAGGGACAAGGGTGGAGCAGACGATGCAGGCGGCCAGGGTCGGAGCAGGCGCCCAGGGCATAGCAGGCGGCCAGGGCGGAGCAGGCAGCCAGGGCGGAGCAGGCGGCCAGGGCGGAGCAGGCGGCCAGGGCGTAGCAGGCGGCCAGGGCGGAGCAGGCGGCCAGGGCGTAGCAGGCGGCCAGGGCGTAGCAGGCGGCCAGGGCAGGCGGCCAGGGCGTAGCAGGCAGCCAGGGAGCAGGCGGCCAGGGCGGAGCAGGCGGCCAGGGCGTAGCAGGCGGCCAGGGCGTAGCAGGCGGCCAGGGCGGAGCAGGCGGCCAGGGAGCAGGCGGCCAGGGTGGAGCAGGCGGCCAGGGCGGAGCAGGCAGCCAGGGCGTAGCAGGCGGCCAGGGCGTAGCAGGCGGCCAGGGCGTAGCAGGCGGCCAGGGCGGAGCAGGCGGCCAGGGCGGAGCAGGCGGCCAGGGCGTAGCAGGCGGCCAGGGCAGGCGGCCAGGGCGTAGCAGGCGGCCAGGGAGCAGGCGGCCAGGGCGTAGCAGGCGGCCAGGGAGCAGGCGGCCAGGGAGCAGGCGGCCAGGGTGGAGCAGGCGGCCAGGGAGCAGGCGGCCAGGGAGCAGGCGGCCAGGGACCAGGCGGCCAGGGCGTAGCAGGCGGCCAGGGCGGAGCAGGCGGCCAGGGAGCAGGCGGCCAGGGTGGAGCAGGCGGCCAGGGAGCAGGCGGCCAGGGTGGAGCAGGCGGCCAGGGCGTAGCAGGCGGCCAGGGCGTAGCAGGCGGCCAGGGCGTAGCAGGCGGCCAGGGCGGAGCAGGCGGCCAGGGAGCAGGCGGCCAGGGCGTAGCAGGCGGCCAGGGCGTAGCAGGCGGCCAGGGAGCAGGCGGCCAGGGCGGAGCAGGCGGCCAGGGCGGAGCAGGCGGCCAGGGAGCAGGCGGCCAGGGAGCAGGCGGCCAGGGTGGAGCAGGCGGCCAGGGCGGAGCAGGCGGCCAGGGAGCAGGCGGCCAGGGAGCAGGCGGCCAGGGACCAGGCGGCCAGGGCGTAGCAGGCGGCCAGGGCGGAGCAGGCGGCCAGGGAGCAGGCGGCCAGGGTGGAGCAGGCGGCCAGGGAGCAGGCGGCCAGGGTGGAGCAGGCGGCCAGGGAGCAGGCGGCCAGGGCGTAGCAGGCGGCCAGGGCGGAGCAGGCGGCCAGGGCGGAGCCGACAGAGGGAGGAGCCATGGAGGAGGCAGGGCTGATGACTCCAGGGGGCGAAGCAGGTGGAAACCCTGACAGTTTGATCACCTATTATCACAATTGAAAACCAACAAAAAATCTACACATAATGATGTTATAATATATTGCACTGTGGAAGTTAATCTTATGACATTTAGCAGATGTTGGGTTTTGGTTAATTAAAACCAACAACATATCATCCTCAAATGTCGTCAGTCGTCACTGAATTTTGGTCACCTGATATCAGAACCCACACTTCCGGTGCGCTGCTCAGCGGCAGCACTGCGTTTCAGTATACTATGTTTACGGTTTGTTTGTTTGTTTGTCTGACGTCCATTGTCAAGCGTCTGGTTGGGGACCTGTAGAAGTGGAAAGATGAAGGCTGGGAAAAATGTACTCTTGATTTGGATTTTGTGGACGATCGGTCTCTGTGGACTATGTTTGACGATGCAATGTCCAACTGCACGTGGAACCTCACATGATGTGTCACAACGATGGTTGCACGCCCCTACACCCGGGAGACGTTGCTGGAGCTAAACTTCAAGACAACTCAAGAGTTGATAACAGGCCAATTCAAGGATCTGTTCGAAAATGTTCCACGCGAGCTGGTGAGAACAAAACAAAGAGAATGCCTAGAGAATTTGGTTGTATTTTGCTGTTCGTGGTATATGTCCCGCCCAGCGGTAAACTATCTCAGGCAGCTAGCCTGATAGCGAACTATGTTCACGAACTACAACTCAGCTACTCCAATGCACCCGTGATCGTACTGGGCGATTTAAACCAGTGCAAATTGGAGACTTTGTTGCCGGGATTTGAACAGTATGTAAAGACTCAAACAAGAAACAACAATATTCTTGATAAGTGCTTTGTGAATGTCAGGGATGCTTATGTGTCCAAGAGTATGCCACCAATTCTAAACTCTGACCACAGTGTTGTGCATATGACTCCTGTGTACAGGACCAAACTTAAAAAAAGCAAACCAGAAAAGAAAGTGATCAGAATGTGGTTGAATAAAAGCGTAGAACAACTTGTTTCGATTGGACAAATTGGGAAATTTTTGATGAAGGCTCACTTGATAAAAGAACTACAGTGTTAAATGATTATATTAACTTTTGTGTGGAGCTGAACCTACTAAAAGACATTAAAGTTTATCCAAATAATAAACCATATGTGACCATGAAGGTATTAAAGAAATGATAAATGTGAGGAAAGTAGCATTTAAAGATAAAGATATTAAAGCACTTAAACAAACAGAAAGAGAGTTAAAAATTAAATTAAAGGAAACAAAAGAAGTTCATAAGAAGTGTTTGGAGAAAGCCTTTAAAACTAATAATACTAAAAGGGTTTGGGACATTATGAAAACAATGTCTGGATTGTCGTCTTCAAAAAAATCTATTGTAACTGATGATGAACTTTGTTTTGGGAATGAATTAAACATCTTTTTTTACCAGGTTTGAACTAATAGGCAAACACAACAAGATCAAAGAAACAATAGATATAGTTCCATCATCATTGGACAGAATTGTTATTGAGGTTGAGGATGTTAGAAAAATGTTTCAGTCTATTAATACAGAAAAGGCTGTTGGTCCTGACAGATGTAGTGCAGGTCTTTTAAAGAATTTCGCACATGAACTAGCACCTGTGTGGCAACCAGTATTTCAAGCTTCCGTTGACACACATACTGTTCCTGTGATATGGAAGACCGCATACATAAAACCATTACCGAAAATGTCATGTCCAAGAGAATTTAAAGATTTTAGACCAATAGCCCTTACCTCTGTGATTGTGAAATGTCTAGAGAGATTGTTACTTCAGCATTTAGTTATGACAGTTAAAGATAAATTAGATCCTTGGCAGTTTGCCTATAAGAAAGTCTGTAGTACTGAAGATGCAGTTTCTGCTTTAGTACATATCATCTCTAAACATTTAGATAAATCCAAAACAATTGTAAGAACTTTGTTTTTGGATTTCTCTTCTGCATTCAACACAATACAGGTTGACAGATTGGTGTCAAAACTTGCACAGTTGAATGTAAATCCCTATCTGATCCAGTGCTATACCTCATTTCTCACTAATAGAGTTCAGAGAGTCAAAGTGAATAAAACAGTGTCGTCTGCAATCATTACAAATGTCGGAGTACCGCAAGGTTGCGTTAGTTCTGCCATACTTTTCACCTTATATACAGACGACTGTCGAACTGACATGTTAAATCAGTATATTTTGAAGTAGTCTGATGACACTATTTTAATATCTGTGTTGAATGATTTGGACAATCCTGGATTTCATCAACAAGGTGTGACTAAATTGATTGAGTGGTGTGAGAATAATGCTCTTGTCATTAATACGAGTAAAACTGAGGAGACTGTATTTGGGTCTGCATCTGATATATAATGCCTGTTTTTATTCATAAGGAGAAAATCAAATTGGTAATAAAATATAAAAGTAAAGTAAGTAAAAGTAAAGTAAGAGAAAACCAGGGTGGAGCCGGAGAGCCGACGAGTACATGCAACGCCGAGGATCCGGCGGGACATGGTGGGCCGCTGGCTCTGGCGTCTGAGGTGCAGGCGGGGAAACAGAAGGGCACAGTGGAGACAGAGGGAGTGAGGACCAAGGAGGAACTGACGGGAGTGAGGAATCCAACGGAGCCGGGGGGACGAAGGGACGAGGTGACGCCAGAGGAGTGCAGTCCAGAGGTGAGGGAAGGTTGACGAATGACCAAGGTGGATCCGGGGGGACGAGGGAGCCTGGTGGAACTGGTGACCAGATGGGCCACGGTGGAGCTAAGGGAGGTAGGAGCCAAGGGGACATCAATGGACCATCGGGCTGAGGTGGAGTCCTGGTTGCGGAGGTTGGAGGTGGAGACTGGGGATCCACTGACCAGGCTGGAGCTGTAGGCCGGCAGACCCACGGCGACTCCACCTCCCTGAAGGTGGTTAGAGGAGCTGAGGGGCTGACAGACAGTGGTGGAAGAAGGGTTGAGAGGTGGTAGATGGGAGAGGGAGGCTGGGTGGGAATTCAGAGACAGACTCACGAACAGAAGACTCAGGTTCGGGGACAGAAAATTTGGGTTCGGCAGGGTTGACGTGAAGCTCAGGCTTGGCAGGACTGACATGAAGCATCTCTGGCTCGGCGGGCGTGACGTGAACAGTCTCTGGCTTGGCGGGATGAGCCTCTGGAAGGGCAGTCTTGGTGAGACGAGACTCTGGACCAGGTCTGGGAATTTGGATTGTCCTTGGGGCAGGAACAGGTCGAGGCACAGAACAGGGAACAGGAACAGGTCTTGGTGTGGCAGCGGCCATCCTGGCTGAGGGCTCAGGGAGCGAGGTGGTGGCCATCTTGGCTGAGGGCTCAAGCGGTGAGGCAGCGGCCATCTTGGCTGAGGGCTCAGGGAGCGAGGTGGTGGCCATCTTGGCTGAGGGCTCAGGCGGCAAGGCAGCAGCCATCTTGGCTGAGGGCTCAGGCGGCGAGGTGGCGGCCATCTTAGCTGAAGACGAGGGCTCAGGCATGGCGGGCATGACGCTAAGAACAGGCTGGTCAGGCAGTGTTCTGGATCAGGGCGCGACACTCTCCAGACACCCATTGACGGTCTCTTTCCAGTCCAATCCTGTGGTGTCTGGGAGGTCGAAATGGTGGTGGAAAGTTGCCCCGATCCAGAAAAGGACCCTTACGGTCTCGTCATCAAGAGAGCTGGTGGCGGCAAGACACAAAGTGATTAACAAAATAAAATCATATTGATCGATATTGATTGATAAGATAATTTTGACCCTTTCGTCCATTTTGGGCAGTCTGTTCTTCTGTCAGGGTGCGGTGCCGGCAGAAGAAGATGAGGAGTCAAAAGCTCCAATGCAAAACGTTTACTAATAATATAATTCAAACAGGTACAGACAGGCAGAAGGTTCACACACCTAAATACAACAGAGAACAGACCAAGACTGACTGAACTGAAGGAACTTAAATACTAACACAGAACACAGGTGATGTAGATGATGATGATGATGATGATGATGATGAACTAAACACAGGTGATGTAGATGATGATGATGATGAAATAAACCCAGGTGATACAGATGAACTGATAAAGATGATGACACTTGACATAAAGACAGGCAGACAAGTCCAATGAAAACAAACTAAACAGAACACAACTGTGACACAAACATCTTCCAAACGACTCATGCCAATGCAATATTGGCCTGATAAAAGTTTGATGTCATGCCAACAAAATCCACACTAACCATATGTAATCATCTTTCTTTAAAGTTGGAATTGGTTTTCTTCTGATGTTTATTCCAGCCAAATTGCAACGTCTGTCCAAAGTTGGAGTTTGACATCAAACAAACGTAGTCTTTATTTAAAAAAACATTTTCCCTTAGAATTCGAGTTATAATATAAGAGCAAGAGTGCGATTATAAACGAGGCTGTGAAAGTGAACTAGTGAGTAGATGAGTTTATCTGTTCGGCTGATGACGTTTAATGACAGACAACCTCCTTTTTACAAGACAAGTAAAAGCTATAAAAACCAGAAGGGGGTATGATGTATTTTATGTTATAGAATAATACGTAAAACTAGATACATTGGCCCCAAATACTATTTGTTCACTTAACTTGCACATACAAAAATGAATGAATGTCATTGCATTAGATAATGAAATAGTCAAGTCAAGTCAAGTATATTTGTATAGCGCTTTTCACAACACAGATTGTATCAAAGCAGCTTCACAGTATTAAATCAAAATAACACAACAAGGTTTGTTTCTAGTGGAAAAAAATGTCCACGTTTGGTAAGGCTGATCAATAGTATTATTGATTAAATTAAATTAAATATCCCCAACTGAGCAAGCCAAAGCAAGAAATACCAAAGCAAGCTGAATTTATTTTAGTGAAACAAAACGTCTCTGGTTACTTACATAACCCATGTTCTCTGAATAGAGAATAGGAGCTGATTGTCTCACTGATTGCATCACGCTAATTTATTAGCAGATGACTCACTGTTGATATAGTGAACGAGCCATAGGTTTTCTGTCAAAGAATCCACCCTCGGTAGCGAGAGGAGCTTGGAAGCGAATGCAGAGTCTCGTTCCCTATTCAGAGAACATGGGTTACACAAATAACCGAGACGTTCTCTTTCATAGGTTCCCTCATTTCTGTGTAGCTATGACACAATGGGAACGATATACCACACAAGAAAGTGCCACTTTGAGGTCAGAGTCCGGCTCCAAAGGCTCGAAAGGCGGTTCCAATGACCTCTCCAAAACAACTGGCAAATCCCAGAAAGGGACACTAACAGAACGCGCAGGTCTCAAGCATCCAACTCCACGCATAAACGAAGAGCCCAGACGGTGTCTGGTTAAAGGGTTAGTTCACCCAAAAATGAAAATTCTGTCAGTAATTACTCACCCTCATGTTGTTCTCAATCTTCTCAGTTCTCGCACATGCGTCGTGGCTCTCGTGAACTCACGTCAGAGGCCCACACAGAAGAAAATGAATAGTTGAATAAAATTGTTATTTGCTATTTTAACAATGTCTTTACTAACTTTCTGGGCCAGCAGATATCGATTACCTAGCAGCCTATGGAGGAGTGATCCAGCTCTCAGATTTCATCAAAAATATTTGTGTTCCAAAGATGAACGAAAGTCTTACGGGGTTGGAACAACATGAGGGAGAGTAATTACTGACAGAATTTTCCTTTTCGGGTGAACTAACCCTTTAAGGGGACCTCCCGACGAGTGGCGATAGCCGTGACATAAACCCTCAAAGTAGTCGTAGCCGCTCCGGCATCAAACTTATCCTGCAGGAATTCCAGCACTGAACCAACCGAGCAGCTGACAGGATCCACTGCACGAGACGTACACCAAGACTCAAAAATCTTCCACTTGGGAAAATACAGCCGTCTAGTAGAAGACGTACAAGCATGAACATTTGCGGGAAGACCAGAAGTCTCCAAATCTAGGGTTGAGGATGGCAAATCCTGCCCTGGATCTGAGACAACACATCTCTCCTCCTTTTCCCACGGGACCCTTCCACCAGGGAGCCAAGCTCCGAAAACCACAACTGGCTACCAAAAGAAGTCAAGTCAAGTCACCTTTATTTATATAGCGCTTTAACAATACTGATTAACTTGACTGGAGGGAATGCATATGGCCTCACATTCGGCCATGTATGAGTGAAGGGATCTATCCCCAGAGTGCCGGAGGTTGGCACTGATTTGAGTCTTGCAAGGCAAGGCAAGGCAAGTTTATTTATATAGCACATTTCACACACTATGGCAATTCAAAGTGCTTCACAAAATAAAACAGTTATAAAAGAAATTAAAAGAGATATATGATATAGTTATAAAATTAATTAAAAGAGTAAAAAGATGATACATAGATAAACTTCTCATCTGGCAAAACACCAGTGTATCATATTTTTCACAACTCCCAGTTTTACTCTGAGATTTTCCCATGGTGGTTACACTGTGTCTGTGATGTTCCTTTGGCTCGCCTAAGAAATCTAGAAATCTAGAAATCTTCGACGCAAAGAGGTCCATCCCCGCCTCGCCAAAAAGACTCCAAATCTGAGCCACAGTTTGAGTTTCTTCTGTCTCGTCAGAAAGTCCGCTGCGAGGTTCAAGGTGCCTGGAACGTGAACTGCTCTCAGCGAAAGAAGTCTTATGACCCGAACCTCCCTGGCCATTTATGAGGGACACCACTGCCATGTTGACTGACAATATCATGACAGCCCATCAGGGCCGGAAGGAAGGTGCGTAACTCTAGGCAGTTTATGTGCCACGCCAGAAGCTCGCCTGTCCAAACACCAGGACAAACTGGCCTTGAAAATATCTGTAGCCGTTTGAAATTAGAGGCAACCACTGCATTTTAATCACAATCCAAACAAAGATGCTGCACACGTTGGTTTTGCATAATTTCAAGACAGAGCAAATACTAGTCTGACTTTAGCTTTGTGAAATTGTTACATAAGACACACCTGCACAAAACAAAAACAGACGGACTGAATAAAAATGCAAATTCACTGTCTGACAGCAGGTGGCGCTTATTGAAAAGAAGCGTTTCTTTGGGTACCGCTGTAAACAAAGCAGCGGCGCTTATAAACACGACTTTATACGGAGCTAAGAGGAATAGAAAATGCCATCGAAACTATACTGAAGACAGTCAGTTTCCTTAGTTTCCAGTTTCCAGTTACCCCACCCCAACTCAATATCTTTCTGTATTTCTATATTTCTGTGTTCTCTCCTCTTTGCGTCAGTCTTCAGCGTGTCCCGTCTCTGGCCTGTGTTCTGTTAACAGACTTTGTCACACAAATAACATTTCGGTAAATTATTGCAATGCAGTTTGTGAGAGATCAGCCAAAATTAATCAAAAAATCATCCGTTTCCGATTTATGGCCGGTCGACCGGTGCATCTCTAGAAAAAAGTGGCACCACAACAATTATTTGCACTCGCACAATGCAACTCGCATATGCAACTAAAATTGGCGCAATTTCCAGCCTTGATAATGTGTTTTTTTAAACTTATTTTTCTGTTATTTTCTGGCACGTTCGACGGGTTGACGACCACTGCTCTGGGTCACTGTTCATTACAGTGGGATGAACCCCGTCAAGGCGAGGAGGGCTGGGACAGTAAGGCAAGGGTTAAAAAAAATCATGGACATGATTTGAAAAGGTTAAATGGTCCTGAAAAAATAGTCACACTTGTGCTCCTCACGGTCATAAATGAGCGCATTGGAAATGAATGGGAGACGGAGTTCCTCTAGTGGAAGCGTTTGGTACTGCAGCCGAACAACATCTCACTGAAAGATCAGTTTTTGAGATATCAACCTCACATTTGGAACACAGCTTGTTTAGATTTATGGCTTTGATTTTCTTGCAGATTTAGAGTAAAACATGATTTTGAAAATATATATTTCATATAAAAATTGAAAATAGTATTTTTGTGCATTTTTCATAACAATGCATGTAAAATTCTGTAACTTTTTTTAAGTTCACTTTTTAAAACTTTTTCAGCAATAATTCAGCAATAATCTGCCAAGTGTCGTCTTTGAAAAGAGATCAAACTTCAGTCTGCCGCTCTAAAGCATTCAAGATTTACCACAGTTTAAGTTGGAAATAAAATTTTCAGGTCTATGCTCAAAAAGTGAATAAATGGATAATAAATATAGCGTAAATATAATTTTGTATAAATAAAAATACTAAATATTAAATAAAAAACATTATCAAACTAAAATATAAATATTTTTTGCCATTTTATGCAGACAGGCGAAGAGCTCCAGGAAAATGGCAGCTTCCTTCTAATGCGGCGTGAAAACATGATCAGACTAAAGGCTGTGATGTAGAGTGTGTTGCAGACGTTCACTGAGAGCAGTGACTTGCATGACTTTGACAATCAGAACAGATTTCAATACACTTTGTGAATTGTTACAAGGGAAAACTATGGATCACAAACACCAAACTTTCAAAAGAAACTCGTTTGTGCCCTAAAATCTGCCCAGAATGTTTGAAGATAGATTCATGAGTGCGTGATCATCCTCAGACCGGCTCTGACGCTCACAGACTCTTCCAGACGACCCAGATCTGCACAACAGTTGTGGAGTGTGTCTTTATAACCTGAGCCGAACTCATGGCAGGGACGAGGACACACACTATACAACAATAACAGAATTACACAAATGCTTCACAGTGAGGCAATGATGGAGACACGTGTATAATTTAAAGATCTCGACTCCTTAGCTCATATCTGAGGCCTTGCTGTCAGTCATCTTCTCTTCTATTGGTCAGTTCACTGAAGTAAACCCAAGCCGGTCATTAACAGCGGATATTAACTCAGATAATCTCGTGTGTGTGTGTTTGCCTGAGCAAATTTAACAACATTTATTACCATAAATCCTACATGTGCTGTTTAGAGACTGAGTCACAGTTTCCTTTCCCCTCTTCCACCAGTTTAATTATTCACGCGTGTTTACTTGTTTAACAGCTCGACTGCAAACACTTTACACTAAACACTTTACACTATTGTTATATACCAGAGTGGTTGGAGTGTATCTAATGTAGGTTGAATTACTCACAGATATAAAATCAATAAATGTAGATTTTATAATAAAAAAAAAGCACTGGGTTATTTTATCATAAAATATTTGAAATGCAATAGTAATGAATGAGTTTCCTTCTAGCTGTACAGAATAATAAACGCCTGATGCTTTGATCCATCATCATCAACACATGTTCAAAGCAGCGCTCAGACTCACAGCAGTTCAGGACTTCCCTTCACTGTCTCACACACACACACGCATGCACGCGCGCACACATTCACTCTCTCTCACACACACACACACACACACAAATACACAAATACACTCACACAAACACATCACACACACACAAACAAACAAACAAACAAACACACTCTCTCAGACACATACACACACACACACACACACACACAAACTCTCAGACACACACACACACACTCACACACACACACACACACACACACACGTTTTCCTCATGGGGACCAAAAAATGTCCCCACACGAACAAGGATTTCGGATATTGCCATCCTTATGGGGACATTTTGTCCCCATAATGTAGGGTTTACCAGGCCACAAACTCTCAGACACACACACACACACACACACACACACACACACACACACACACACACACACACACACACACACACACACACACACTCTATCTCTCTCTTAGACACACACACACACACACACACACACACTATCTCTCTCTCAGACACACACACACACACCATGTGGCGCGTCCTGCTGTAGTCTGTAGTCCGTAGCCTACTGTAACTATGATGGGCGGAGTCGGTTGGCAACTCTGATTGGTCAAGCGCCTGTCAGTCAGAGAAATACACGACTGCTATTGGTTGAAAGTCTGATTAGGGCCGTACTCATGAAGGCTGTGGAGTTTCCTGTGGAAGAAGAAAAAGAGAGAAAAAAACCCTAGTGCGTCTTATTAAACGCAGTTCACGTGAGACTAAATGGAGCTATAACGTTCATGCATATGTTTGATAATATTTCTTCATCACTGGATGCTTATTCTCTGGATTAGATTCAAACATCTGGATTTTATATCGTCCGGCTCAGGGTGAAGTTTTCATTTTTCCGCAATGTCCCGTGCCTCGGACCCGTTACCGAAAGCTCGCCAGGAGAGAATGAAAGACACTAATACCAAGGTGAGTTATAAATGAGCTATAACGCTGTCTTATGTTTGAATTAAACAGCTGTGTTTGTTCTTTTTAAAGAATGCATAAGCATTATTGTTAAAACAGTGACATTATTTAATAAATTATTTCTGGACGGCTCCGGCCAGTGGTGTTCCTGCTGCTCTGCTGGATCAAATTAACTTATAGATATACATATTCCTGTATTGATGAGCTCATATAGATGTGTGTGTAGTGTGTGTGAGAGTTAGAGGAAGAGTGTATTACGCCGAGCTCGAGTCCATTGTGCGTCTGTAAGGACACGTTGTCTCGCACTGAAGGGAATCAATGGGGGAGGGACATACAAAGAGACACTGCAGCATGATGTTACACGGCATCACACACACACACACACACACACACACACACACACATTCACAAAGCGCTGAAGTTACATGTAACGAGTTTGATGAACGCGGCCACGCGTTATAGATTATCTTCAGCGCATCTCTCTTTGTCCTCATACACACACTATCACCGTGTCTTTGTTCTCGTGTGTGTGTGTGTGTGTGCTGTGGAAGGTCTGCATGTCACGCATTTGCCTGTGAATCTGATATTCACATTTTTTTCTGCCTATTTAGCCATTTTTTAGCGAAGTGATGCAATTAGTTCCCGTTTTCCAGCGCCTGTGCCGCGACGCGTCTGTCATGTCGCGCGCGCTGAGAGATCTGTGTGAACCCCACACAACACTTGCGTTCGGCGAGAAGAGTCCTCCTGACCTCCTGTGTTTGAGGAACTGCGCCGGTGTCCCTCGTGAAGCTGCAGTGAGTTTCTGACTGAGATCATGAGGAAGAACTGGTTTGGCTCAGAGCATGAGGCTCGGCACTGGGAGCAGAACTGGTTTAGCTCAGATCATGAGGCTCGGCACTGGGAGTTGAGCTGGGAGCAGAACTGGTTTAGCTCAGATCATGAGGCTCGGCACTGGGAGCAGAACTGGTTTGGCTCAGAGCATGAGGCTCGGCACTGGGAGCAGAACTGGTTTGGCTCAGAGCATGAGGCTCGGCACTGGGAGTTGAGCTGGGAGCAGAACTGGTTTAGCTCAGCACTGGGAGTTTATCTGTGTTAAACACAAAGGTAAAGCAGAATTCCCTTCAAGGGCATCATGGGAAGAAGTGAACGAGGGCTAATGGATTGCGGCAGTAAACGCTGGAGGATGGAGAAGCTGACGTGCTGTGTATTGCCAGGCTTGATTTGCTCATGAAATCATGGATCATTCTTGTCTCATCAAAAAGAAAGAAGAGAAAAGAGAATTCGGACTTGCATTTTGTCACATCCAATCTGAGTTACTGGTTTTAAATCAGGTGTATGTGTGGACAGCTGACCCGTATCCCATTCCCCAGTTATTATTATTATTTTTTCCTGACGGGGTGTCATTTGAAGCAGACGTGCATGTGAGCGTCTTAAACGGCTCGACTCTTATCGGTTTATTTTATCATCTCTTCATGAACGTCTGAAGCGTCAGAGTTTCAGTGGAGGGACAGAAATCTCTCAGATGTCATTAAAATATCTTCACTTGAGTTCCTCAGACGAAGGAGAGTCTAACGGGTCTGAGGGAGAGTGAGTGATGACAGAGTTAGGAAGAGTCATGCGTTTATGATTTACTCAGAGGACATCATTCTGCTCTTCAGCTTCTCCATCCAGTCAGATACGCTTCTGGACCTGGGGTTCAGTCCTCAGATCATCAGATCATCAGTCCTCAGATCATCAGATCATCAGTCCTCAGATCATCAGATCATCAGTCCTCAGATCATCAGATCATCAGATCGCGGTCCCTCACATATGATCCTCCATTCTAAAGCCACAGTAGATGTCATCAGTGATCAGACCCACAGTAAACCCTGTAAATCAGTGTAAAATAATTTCCCCATAAATACACAAGTGTGCTGTTCACACATGACCTGTGATGAGGATTTGCTGGTAATGTACACTGTGAAAGGGCTCCTGTCAGTCTCATTCTTCATTAATTACTGTAATTACTCTGTGTGCTCACTGTACAGCGTCGAGCGCTGGTGGCTCTGCTGTGATATAACGGCCGTAGATCATGATGATGATGTGCAGTGATGGAGAGAGCTGTCATACTGGGCTTTTATAGTGAAGTTAAAGTCTTCACTCGTTCTCTGAGCAGTGCTTTAGGGAAGCTCACACTGTACATTTCTGGGATTGACGCACATTTACTGACAGGTGTGAGTCTCGAAACGCCCGTTCACACTGCACTTCATCGGTCAGATCTATATTAGCGACAGCAGCTTTTATTTCTTACTGGAAAACACAGCATTAGAGTCGATTATTAGTGTTACAGTACGTGTGCCTGAAGATAAACTCCCGGACTGAGTCCCAGTCAGCGGAAGATTGCTGCTGTAATATGATTATCATAACTATTTAAATAGTGATTGAGCTGCTAGGATGCACGATATATCGGCCACCATATCGGTATCAGCCGATATATGATCGTTTTTAATGTTATCGTTATCAGCCCGATGAAAAGATCTGTCCGATATATTAAAGCTGATTAATAATGTGTTATTTCCTCCAGCTGAGACTCTTCAGATGTTCATCATGATGGTTATGAACTGCTTGCTGGAATCACTTCATAAGAGGAAAATACAGTAAATGCAACATCTGTGATATCGGCTACAGATCATTATCATGAGAACATCATAACTGTGTGTTTGGGTCATGGGTTTTAATGGCGAGACTTTTGTTTTTGCAATCAGGCTCTCAAAAAATATATAAAAATCAGAATTTAGATCGATCAGCCAATATATCGGTTAATAGGCTTTCAAATATAAATAATTATCGGTATATGTTCATATTTGTGCATCCCTAGTAGCAGCAAAACCATTAGGGAAGTCGATATTATGATCAGAATTGTTTTCAATCACGTTTAACCATAGGCGTAATTTGCGGGTGGGACGGTGGGACATGTCCCCACCACTATTTGCTAAGGTCGATATTGTCCCCACCACTTTTGAAACATCTCGCGGCACGAATGTACCAATACAAATAAACAAAACATCTCCAGTTAACCAGCAGAGCTTCATTTCATTCGTTTGTCAAATAAAAGGCGATCTGGTGCTGAAATGTGTTGTTTTTGAAATCAACTGATCAAAGTGCTCGTTGCCGCTGCGATCAGTGGCGCGGATACGGATGATTGTTTCTGGCTCGCGCACAGCCTTCACTCGGACGCTTCAATCCGTTGTGGAGAGACTCTCTATTGGTTCCGGTTAAATTAGAAAACAAAAAGCACAAAAAAAGTGTCCCTGCCTGATATACAACCACTGAAAAACATAATCGGTTTTGATGAAAAAACAAAAACAAAAACAAACTATGAGTGCGGATTAGAACCCAGAACCTCTGAGGACACGCTTGGCAAAAGTTCTACCCCTGGACCACTAAAATACACGCTTAAACTAGTCGGATCAACATATAATAGGCCTCATTGAACGATCACTTAAACCCAATCAATGTACTATTTAAATCGATTGCTGGACATCGTAATGTTATATCTGTTTTATGATTAAGCATTGTGTTAGACTGAGGTCATGTTATAGGAGGGAGAACAGCAGACTCGTCTGACCTCTCATATCGCTGTTCTGAGTGAGTTTACCTGTGAACAGCCACTTTCACACACACACACACACACACACACACACGAGGCGCAGTCGAACACGAGGGATTGTGTTGAGTTTGTGCCGGTCCTGCAGATGGGTTCAGTTGATTTTAATAAATATGTCATTCGTAAAAGCTTCTAAGGCAGTCAGTAAACATAAACCCGCATGTGAAATGAAAAGCTGTGTGATTATGGATAATGTTTCATAGAGGCCAGGGAGGAGGACAGAGATCTGAGATCTGAGACACAAAGGGACAGACTGAGTGAAGAGAACAAAGACAGCGAGTGAACTGAGAGAAAGATCTCACCTGACACACACACACACACACACAGCATGAGGAGACACACTGAACAACCAGCCAGACCAGCTCTGATCCACACACACACAAGTAGACACACACACACACACACGTGATGCAGGACAACAGTTCACCGGTTCAGGAGCGCTGGGGAGTTTTAATAGGAAGATGACAAATTTGGCCAAAACCGATAACCGATAATTTTTTATATTTGAAAGCCGATAATCGATATATTGGCTGGAAAATCTTTTTTGAGAGCCTGATTGCAAAAACAAAAGTTCGCCATTAAAACCCATGACCCAAACACACAATTATAATGTTCATAATATGTAGCCGATATGACAGACTTGAGCTGCACATTTCAAACCCATCATGTTGAACATCTGAAGAGTCTCAGCTGGAGGAAATAATACATTATTAATCGGCTTTAATATATCGGGCAGATTTTCTCATCAGACCGATAACATTAAAAACGATCATATATCGGCTGATACCGATATGGTGAAACAATGAAAAAACAATGATAAATGCAGATAATAACATGCAACTATTGAACTATTTATCTAGTATTTATTTTAGGATAAAGAAATAGATGTTTCCGTGATCTTTTCCAGTAGCTCTGGTCTGCGGTTACACAAGTAACGGTAGTTTCTCCTCTAGGATGGACTACGATATATTTAGATTTTGCACATTTTACTCAGCGCACAACATCTTACACGTCTACACTCACTGTAAACGACACAAGTCCCCAGTGTCTCCATCCGGCACAGAGGCTGATCCTGACAGCACACGAGTGTTGATCTTCACAGGAGAGTTTCTACAGGCCATTACTTTATAAGCGATTAATGTGAACCGGCTGGACCGGTTCCCCGTGTGAAGAGCAGCATCAGATGTGCTGATAACTGAAGCCTGAGCACACACCAGCCTCTGTTCTCTTCTCTCAGCGCTTCACTGAACAACAGCGACCTTCTCAAGTAACACAGCCATAAAACCACATTATATCTAAACACAGTGTCAGGGCTGCCAACTTGTGAGTTTAGCTTGGAGTGAGATTTTTTTTTGGGGGGGGGGGCATGTTTAGTGACAACATGTTACAATGTTTACATTGTACAATGACTGGTATACAGTTTTTATTATTGCTTGACAAAAATTTCAAGATTTCAATTCCATTCTTGTGATTTGATTCCGATTTTGATTCAATATTGACTAATTTGGATACATGTTTATTTTAAATTTTATTTAAAAAAATGATCTCACCTAATGCTGTAAACATAGAGGGCCCAATCTGCTGGTATTATTAAAGGTTAAAAATAACAAATTAAATGAAATATAATGCAGTTTTTGTTATAATAACAATTATTTAATGACAAAAGTAAAAATATAATAAAAATGTAATATAGTGCTCAGCAAAATCTCCTCTCTAGCTATTTTTTCTATTTAATTAACATGCTATGGTCATTAAATGGCTTTCTTGAGGTAAATGTAACGTTATGTGACATAATTGTTCTCCTGCTGTTATATTGACCTCTTTCCGTGGTTGAAAAACACTAATTGGTCGATATTATGTATACTTTTGGTAAGTTGTACTGCATCTTTAAATAAAAAAGTAACAGATGATCGGTTCACGTGCACTTGAACTGAGGCGCTCAGCGATCTGTCACGTCACATTTACAAGCGCTAAATGTATTTTTGTCTGAATTTCGTAATAAAATTGATGGAATCTAAGAGCTGAGAATTAGTTTAATATTAAAAGTACCTCTTTGCTCCACAATTTTTCTGTGCGTGAGAAAATGGATGTGTGGCGTGAGAGCGTGTGAAAAGTGTCAATTGCGTGAGTCTCACGCTCAATGCGTGAGAGTTGGCAGCCCTGCAGTGTGTTCAAAAACCCACTAATACACACACTTGGAGAACACAGATATCAACAGTACACACTCTCCTGATAGTATCACTTCACTTAAAGCCTTGATGGATAATGCAGGATAGAGGTATTCATAAAGTACGTTATAATGCATTATATCTTTTCACAAGTAGTTGTAACCAAAGTTAAAATGCATTATAATATTGGCAGATTCCTTGTTACGCCTGAAATTGGTTGTTTGTCATGCATTATACTTTCTAAAGGAGTAACAACGAGTGTTAGGATTGAGCGTGAGTGTATCAGCCATATTCACACACTCCTGCTGTCTCTATAACCTCAGTGGAGGAAACCAAACACACAGACCATAACCGAAACACACACACACACACACACACACACACACACACACATGCGGGCGGAAGGCGTGTTCACAACTCTTTCTGAAAGACAGTGTAAAAATAGTCAGCCCACAGCACACAGAAAAAGCATCTCCAGTATGTCAGTCATCATGAGCTAATTCATATTTAAATGAACCTGAACCTGATGTTTAAAGTCACCATGAAATCAAAATGGACAATTCTTAATATTTTATGGAATATCGCAGTGTTTATTATAAATGATTCATCGGTGCACATCATCATTGTGTTAATAATGTTGAATCAGAAGAACTTCCTCTTGCAGCATCTCTTCTCTGATGACGAGGGCGGGGCTTTAACCTGTCACTCACATGAGATCAGCCAATAGCAAACCACAACCATCCAATCAATTTCCCACGGACTCAATCAAGCCCCGCCCACATTTGCTCTTCTTCCTGTCACTCGATATGAAAAGACGAGTGTAACTTCCCTTTCATGCGACTTTAACCTCAGACTCTTCCACAGAAGAGGAAGTAGCGTGTGTGTACTTCCTGTTCCTGTTCAGATCTCCGCCTCTAACTGGCACTGACTCCACTAACGAACAACGGGGTGTGTTGTGCTCTTCTGATATGTTGATCTTTAACTCTGACGGGGTTTGTGTGGGATAGTTTGTATTAGTACGGGATATGTGATATCTTAACACATATCACATATATTTACACATATATTTTAGGTAAAATATCTTAACACATCACGTGTGTGTAACATGATTAAATCTGACTGAGATGATAACAAGAGAACAGACATAATCATAAAGTTCTCACGCGTTTCTGCATGATTGTATTAGCGCAATATCTCATCAGTCACTGTCCAGCGTCTCCGTCGCCCTCGCGTCTCACACAGGAGAGTAATATGGAGATCATTTGAGCAGAAAGCCTCATCTCAGGGTGGAGGAAGAGGAAAAGATGAGTGTGTGTGAATGAAACGATCTGAACGAGGACTGAGCGCTGTCAGACGCACAGAGAACACACACATCTTCCACGCACGGTTCGCTCATGTCACATTAAGTCATGAAAACATGATTTTTGAAAGCTCTCTGAAGATTCAAAACTTCAAGCGTTTTAATGGTTTTAGATTCATAAAATCATAATTTATTTCAAGAGTTTCAAGTTCACTATGATGTATTTAAATTGCAATAATATCTGATCAGACTTAACATTGAGATGCAGATTTACTGTACTAACTGTAAGAGTCTCTCATCCAAAGCCAGTCATAAAGAGCAAAGCTTGCATTTTCATAACTAAAAACACAACCCCACCCCGATGTACATGAACACACTTCTGTATTTCTGAACGGTTTCGTGTTGAGTTTCAGGCTGAAGAGAGAAAGAAGATAATCAAACAAATTACTTTAAATAAAAAATAATAATAATGTAAAGTTGACCATTTTTTATTTCAAACACTTTATTCATCACATTTTTGTTAGTTTAATATGAGCAGGCTTCATATTTTCAGAAAAACAGTGAAACAGTTTTTTAATATGTAATACTTTGGTCATTTTTCAAAACTCTTCACACAGTTCTCAGAACACACACTTGCAGCTTCACGGCTGGTCATTTCACACTCAGAATGCACTTAATCTACCAGTTCATTCATGCCTCAGATCAAGCCAGCAGTGTTTCCTTCTGCTAAACGAGTGCATCTCTGCTGTTTAATCCTGCAGTGTGTGTTACTGGAATGAATCAGATATGATGCATAAGCTTCAATGAATCCACCGATGCAGATACAGTAGGAACGCCATCATCCAGGGCAGTACACCGAGCACAGAGGCTTCGGCACGCCGGATCTTCTGCTGATATCCCAGACAGCATCACCGGGCCGACACTGAATCCACACGTGCCGGATGTGGGCCGGATCTGGGCCGACACTGTGATGCTGTCTGGGATGTCCTGGCGTTTGATCGTGTGGATGGTGGCCAGCTCCTCCTCCGTGAGGGAAACACTTCCTCTGATCCTCTGTGGGGTTGAGGAACGGAGAGTAGAGCGGCTGGGATGGGCTGCAAACCCCTCGTGACTGAACTCATGCCACACTGTCCCATACAGTAATAACCGTCGGCTTATTCCTCCTCACTGCATCCCTCTCCTCCCCAAGCGTCCCACAGAGATCATGCAGGAATGAGAGGAATCCTCCTCTTCGCCGGGTTTGGACCAGGTTGAAACCAGCCTGATCCACAGAGAAGAATATGTGTGTTTGCCGGCCTTCAATCTCCTCGACTCTCTGAAGTAAAGCCACAAGGCAACATAAGAGTCAGGCTATTACAGTAGCAGACGTTACAGCCAGACGTTCGTCTTTGTCTGCGTTTGGTTCTGTTCAAAAATAGTTGAGTATTTTACAGTCATTGGTTCCTGAGTTGCCTGACTTGTTCAGAGTTCCTCTCAAAACGGCTTCATCCTGACCCAATGTTTATTCAGGACTATAAACAGAGTTGCTATGCGTATGTAATGCGGTCTGTCTGTGATCTCAGTGAGTGTTGTGCCCTTGCTTCTGATGCCCGTATCATCGAGTGCAGTTTCCTGAACATCAGTGAACATCCTACCGTTGCCAACGCAATGACACACAAGTGGCTTTGAAGGCTTTGCTGTATTTACTTCTGTAATGTGCATCTCTTGCTGAATACAACTTACCTGTTCGCTTGCCGGGAAACTCTGACAATAGAAGCCACTGTTGCAGATTCGGCTGCGCTCACATCGGTTTATTACACGATCTGTTAGTTCAGATCAGGGCCGGAGTGGGGCCACTAGCCCGGGAGTTTCAGGCCCAAGACCGGCCCTCTTTGGTGGAATTCCAAATTAGCACTTTTCCAAACTGGATAAATGAAGCAACAGTTCAGCTCTTACTATTGTGTAGTTTTTATTAATAACATGGTTCAACAAATAATGTAAAGGTTAAATAATAATTCACTTAAGCTGAGAAGTTAACAAAAAATATTCCACTATTCCACAAGGATAGGTTGATAAATTAACAAAAGCAGAAAGAAAGAAAGAAAGCATTTGAAATGTATCCCACTCTTCCACAAAGAGACATATTGAACTAATGTTTACAGTTTTATTTGTATTCAAAAATATTCACAAATAATGCTTTTTTAATCAAGAAACGTGATACCTACTCTCAGATAAATGAGGCCTATAATTAATCAGATGCAAATACAAATATAAAACCAGTCCTAATTGAAAGAAAACAAGTTGACAAAAAGATTGAATCCAATATTGGGTGATAATATAGTATAATGAGAGATTTATAAGCTTTTTTTTTTTTGCTTTTTGACTATGTGCCATTTTGTACAAAATAAAAGTTTTTCAAAACAAATTTCCTGGTGAAAAATTTAAATTAAAGTAGACTAGTGTGATCAACAGTGCCAATTTTTTCATATTTTATGTAATATTTACAAATTTGTTGAAGATTGAATCCAATATTGGGTGATTATATAGCATAACAAGTGATTTATAAGCTATTTTTTGTAGGCCGGTCATTTTTGACCAGGAACACAAAAGGTGTTATAGGGTTTTGAACACAACCTGAGGGTTAAATAACTTTAATTCATATAGTTTACTCTGGTATCCTCTCTACCTGTCCCTGTAGTCATCATGGCCTCCTCATTTTCAGCGGGGGACTGGCTTATCTGCTGCTCAGAAGCTACAAAAAAAAATTAAGAGATCATTTTACTGCATACACAGATCAAGCTTGAGTTTTGTTATCAATATTAAATTGCATAATATTTGCAAAGTCTATGAATCGCCATGTATTGGGTGATACAAAAAGGCTAATATTTTAATTCAATTTTATATTTTGCTTGTGAATAGGTTGACAACGCTACAACAGTATTAGCCGAATAATTACGTTGCAGAATGCTAATCATTACTAGGCCTATCTCTCTTTACCTGTTGCCACTTGTGTTTGTCCTCTTGAAAATAAATCTGTAAGCTTGGCACATTTGGCAGCATCCTCCTCCAATGCCTTTCTTTTCTTCAACCTGGCTTTTTCAGCCCCTCCTGGCCTCTTCCTCCCATCCACCCTCCCTGACGCGTACCGGTACGGTAGGGCCGGCCCAGCTATCGGTAGGCGCCGGCGGTGCCGCGGTAGCCTTCCTGAGAAAACGTTTTGGAAAAGACGGGCTATGGACCCAACCAACTCTATGGGAGGGGAGGGGAGGGGAGGGGAGGGGAGGGGAGGGGAGGGGAGGGGAGGGGAGAACTCCCTCTCATGGTACAGCCCATGCAGAGGCTGCGCGCTGCGGTGTCAGAATGAGGAACGTGTGTAGCCTAACGTAACTAACGTGACAAATGTGGGGAAAAAAAAGAAAAAGAAAAATTCCTTGACCGGCCCAAAAGTGAAGCGGCCCACCGGGAATTCTCCCGATTCTCCCGATTACCCACCCCGGGCCTGGTTCAGATCTCATTTAGTGCCAAAGCAATGATAATGGTCCTCAGTTCAGCCACACAGACTGATGCTCTGATCACTGTACGAAGAGTTTTGAGAGAGCAACCTTATCCAGCGAGCAATTTTGCGTTTGAAAGACGTCTAGTAGCGTCCAAACGCGGCCCTGACGTCTAGGCTAAAGCAAGGCAAGGTTTGGGCTGTCAGTGAAGGGTTAGTAGACGTCTAAACCACAGCCCGAGAGTAGACGCATAGAACATGTCAAAGAAATGAAACAAACACCTTGTAATCACCGGTGACTTTGCTCACATGAGGGAATATCAGACGGCTCGCAAGTTATTTTAGCAAAAACGACATGTAACTAAACTCGAGGTTATTTTGGCTAGAAGTGTGTTACTCACAGCCGGACTACTGCGGGTCTGTAGTTAATCTAGACGGAGAAATGACGGCTATTGCTTGCTGGGAAGTATTGAGAAATGTGTAAACCAGAATGGAACTTTAGAAATCATGAACATGCATCAGGGCTTTCTAGGGGTGCACCGATACACACATTTTGGCCGATACCGATAACTGATAATTCTTTATATTTGAAAGCCGATAACCGATATATTGGCCGATAAATCTAAATCCAAATCTTTATATAATTTTTGAGAGCCTGATTACAAAAACAAAAGTCTCACCATTAAAATCCATGACCCAAGCACTCAATTATGATGTTCTCATGATAATGTTCTGTAGCCGATATGACAGATTTGAGCTGCACATGTTGACCTGAACTTCATTTTCCTTTTTTGAAGTGATTCCAATCATATTTCAAGCAATTCAAAACCATCATGTTGAACATCTGAAGAGTCTCAGCTGAAGGAAATAATGCATTATCAGCTTTAGCTTTAATATATCGGCCAAATTTACTTATTGGGCCGAAAACGATAACATAAAAACCTATCATACATCGTCTGATACCGATATGGTGGCAGATATATCGAGCAGCCCTAGGCCCTGCACTTCACTGACTGAAGTCTGAAATATCTCAAATGGGAATGATGATTTGCAACATCAGTAATGTTGATAGATTCTGCCTGGGTAAATAGTTTATATAAAAAAAGTTTATATATATTTTCAGATAAATGTCTTAGAGAGTACAAATGTAGAATGCAAGTGAATTACTCACACCTTAAAATGTAAATGAATGATTAACACTTGAACAGAAATGAGAGAAGATTTCTACAAACTGTGGCATTGTAGCCAATCACAGGCGTATCTGTTGAGTGTATGAATGCATCGGCCAATCACAGGCGTATCTGTTGAGTGTATGAATGCAACGGCCAATCACAGGCGTATCTGTTGAGTGTATGAATGCAACGGCCAATCACAGGCGTATCTGTTGAGTGTATGAATGCAGCGGCCAATCACAGGCGTATCTGTTGAGTGTATGAACGCAACGGCCAATCACAGGCGTGTCTGTTGAGTGTATGAGCGCAACGGCCAATCACAGGCGTGTCTGTTGTGTGTATGAGCGCAACGGCCAATCACAGGCGTATCTGTTGAGTGTATGAATGCAACGGCCAATCACAGGCGTGTCTGTTGAGTGTATGAGCGCAACGGCCAATCACAGGCGTATCTGTTGAGTGTATGAATGCAACGGCCAATCACAGGCGTATCTGTTGAGTGTATGAATGCAACGGCCAATCACAGGCGTGTCTGTTGTGTGTATGAGCGCAACGGTCAATCACAGGCGTATCTGTTGAGTGTATGAATGCAACGGCCAATCACAGGCGTATCTGTTGAGTGTATGAATGCAACGGCCAATCACAGGCGTATCTGTTGAGTGTATGAATGCAACGGCCAATCACAGGCGTATCTGTTGAGTGTATGAATGCAACGGCCAATCACAGGCGTGTCTGTTGTGTGTATGAGCGCAACGGCCAATCACAGGCGTATCTGTTGAGTGTATGAATGCAACGGCCAATCACAGGCGTGTCTGTTGAGTGTATGAATGCAACGGCCAATCACAGGCGTGTCTGTTGAGTGTATGAATGCAACGGCCAATCACAGGCGTGTCTGTTGAGTGTATGAATGCAACGGCCAATCACAGGCGTGTCTGTTGAGTGTATGAATGCAACGGCCAATCACAGGCGTGTCTGTTGAGTGTATGAGCGCAACGGCCAATCACAGGCGTGTCTGTTGAGTGTATGAGCGCAACGGCCAATCACAGGCGTGTCTGTTGAGTGTATGAACGCAACGGCCAATCACAGGCGTGTCTGTTGAGTGTATGAACGCAACGGCCAATCACAGGCGTGTCTGTTGAGTGTATGAGCGCAACGGCCAATCACAGGCGTGTCTGTTGAGTGTATGAACGCAACGGCCAATCACAGGCGTGTCTGTTGAGTGTATGAACGCAACGGCCAATCACAGGCGTGTCTGTTGAGTGTATGAACGCAACGGGCAATCACAGGCGTATCTGTTGAGTGTATGAATGCAACGGCCAATCACAGGCGTGTCTGTTGAGTGTATGAACGCAACGGGCAATCACAGGCGTATCTGTTGAGTGTATGAATGCAACGGCCAATCACAGGCGTGTCTGTTGAGTGTATGAACGCAACGGCCAATCACAGGCGTGTCTGTTGAGTGTATGAATGCAACGGCCAATCACAGGCGTCTCTGTTGAGCGTATGAACGCAACGGCCAATCACAGGCGTGTCCGTTGAGCGTATGAATGCAACGGCCAATCACAGGCGTGTCCGTTGAGTGTATGAACGCAACGGCCAATCACAGGCGTGTCTGTTGAGTGTATGAACACAACGGCCAATCACAGGCGTATCTGTTGAGCGTATGAACGCAACGGCCAATCACAGGCGTATCTGTTGAGTGTATGAATGCAACGGCCAATCACAGGCGTATCTGTTGAGTGTATGAACACAACGGCCAATCACAGGCGTATCTGTTGAGTGTATGAGCGCAACGGCCAATCACAGGCGTATCTGTTGAGTGTATGAGCGCAACGGCCAATCACAGGCGTATCTGTTGAGTGTATGAGCGCAACGGCCAATCACAGGCGTGTCTGTTGAGTGTATGAGCGCAACGGCCAATCACAGGCGTGTCCGTTGAGTGTATGAACGCAACGGCCAATCACAGGCGTATCTGTTGAGTGTATGAACGCAACGGCCAATCACAGGCGTATCTGTTGAGTGTATGAACACAGTGGCCAATCACAGGCGTATCTGTTGAGTGTATGAACGCAACGGCCAATCACAGGTGTGTTGTAAAGTTTTCTTTGTTCGAAGCAGAGACCAGTGAGACAGTTGGGATCGCGTTCAACAGAAGTTATTCTTTATTGAGAACTCCACTGTATGCGGCTGTAGAAACTTCCAACATGATCTAATCTAACATAACTTTACATGGTATCTTATAGGCTTTTTAGGAGGAGGGACTTTTGGGGGTGGAGACAAATTCAAACAAAGCATGTAAATGAGTATACAGGTTAAGGTAACACCCTAGACTGAGGGTCTGGCCAATCCTAATTCAATCAGCATAAGGCTCCAAGGGCCATTTGGGTCCGAAAGCCATTTGCAGAACAAAAGGTGAGATTCTCAGTGAATCATTCGTGTGCTAATCCCATCAGTCTGAGTGATACTGGGACTCAAAGAGCCATTAAAGACAATGAGGAGAAAACAGGAAAGGCAACTTTGCTGAGCAGAATCATTATCTTACCCTTAAACACTAAATACAATATTCTTTACCGTGATGTTATGTAAGGAAGCATATTTGAAAAAGATTATTAAATTTGAATCCTTCAGGTGTATCTGTTGAGTGTATGAATGCCTTGCCTATGGCCAACGGTGAAGACGCAATGTAAAGAAGAGCCTGACGATGCGCTGAACTGATAACTGATATTCATATTGCTAAGATATTCAGAGTTTGTAGGTTCCCAGCATGCATTGCAGCATGAATAAATGATGTGTTTACTGTTAAAGGATTATTGTTTGCTTCATTTAAAGAAAGGCTAGTTTTCTGTCATTATTGTTCTGTGTAGTGATGTGAGGATCTGCTGTTGTGTGTGCAGAATAAGGAGAAGGAGCGGATGAAGGCGCGGGAGAAGGAGACGAAGGAGCGCGAGTCTCGGTTCAGCAACGGTCACCTGTTCACCTCTCTCAGTGTGTCCGCCACCACCCTCTGCTCCGCCTGCAACAAGAGCATCACCGCCAAAGAAGCGCTCAGCTGCCCCAGTGAGTCCCACACACACCACACACACACCACACACACCAGCAGCATTACACCAATGAGTCCCACACACACCACACACACACCACACACACCAGCAGCATTACACCAATGAGTCCCACACACACCACACACACACCAGCAGCATTACACCAATGAGTCCCACACACACCACACACACACCACACACACCAGCAGCATTACAACAGTGAGTCCCACACACACCACACACACACCACACACACACCACACACACCAGCAGCATTACAACAGTGAGTCCCACACACACCACACACACACCACACACACACCACACACACCAGCAGCATTACAACAGTGAGTCCCACACACACCACACACACACCACACACACCAGCAGCATTACACCAGTGAGTCCCACACACACCACACACTCCCCACAGTCCAGTGCTACTGCTGGTATGGAATAAAGAGACTGTCAAAAATAATACATGCATAAATCAAAACCATAGTTGCATAATTCTTAAATTAATCAAGCGTAGCGTCAGTTCTGGCGGGTCTCGTTAGTCAGGCTCTCGTCAGTGACTCTCAGCTGATCCTCGACCTGTGGGAGTACGACTCTATCACTGTATTCATATATCAGCTCCTCCAGTATTGCTGTACGAAGTCTTGTTTACGAGTATCAGGAAATCAGGAAGCGGCAATCTGGCGTTAGCGCTGTCGCAGGCATTAATACACGAGTGAAAGATACATCGATCACACACACTGAGCATCGCCTGAGCAGTTTTTGGGCATGACACGCATTGATTATGCTTAAAGTATTATTTTATTAAGCAAAATTAATTCCGCTAAACGACAAAAAACACAGCAGTTAAATAAAATTAGCAGCTAGCTAACACCAACTTGCTTTGTTCTGGTTTTACCTCCAGTCTAAACTAAATGATTTTTTATGTCATTTTTCTACACATTGTCTTATAAATAACCTGAAAATACTGAAGATTATTAAAGGAACACTCCGACTTTTTGGGACTTTAGCTTATTCACAGTATCCCCCAGAGTTAGATAAGTCCATACATACCTTTTTCATTTCTGTGCGTTCTGTAAGTGTTATTTGACGCACCCACCACTAGCCTAGCTTAGCACAAAGACTGGATGTAAATGGATAATGGTAGCATACTAATCCTAATAAGTGACAAAATAATGCAAACATTTTCCTATTTACATGTTGTGATCTGTATAGTCACAGCGTGTACAAATAACAAGGCTATATGAGACAGAGACCATTTTTAATCGTATAAATACTGGGAACTATATTCTCACTAGGCGTAGGAGCACAGCTAACGTTACTTGGGCGGAGTGGCTACTTGGGCGGAGTGATTAGCGCCGCACACGAGACGCCCTGACTGTTGATGGTTCCGTAAACAAAACAAACGTGACAGACTAGCTAGTAGCGAACGCGACTCGTGATCATGGCTGACTTTGAGGAATTGTCAGAGGAATTTTACTGTGTATCAAACCAAGATCCAGAACCATATAGTTTTGAGCCAGAATACACAGACGAGGAGTTACAAACTTTGGAAGCTGTAAGACAAGATGCCGAACAGATTGATGTCGAAGTGAGAATCAGAACGAACACGGACTGGTGGTGTAAATGTGGAACATGCCAACCTATGCCGACAGAAACCGAGTGCCTTTGTTGTAATGAATGGGACCGGGTATTGCCATCAATGTCAAGGCTTGATGAGTGATGACAATCAAAATATTTGCGTCACTACCACGGAAGATCAACTGGAAGAAACGCCCCATGCCGAGTGAACCTAATGGTCAGCTGTCCACCAAGTAAGCGATTTTGTTATAATGATCATTCATAGTACAGTGATAATAACAATAAAGGGGATACACGGAGCCTCTATTCATGTAATAGTGTCACTACTAAGGTTACATTACATTAGCATGGCACTGTTACAGTATGGCTAATGTTAGTCATCTCAAAACATAACGGAACACTTACCGCAGCAACAGGTGATCCAATTTGTCCTGTCTTTATTATCGATGGGATGGCTGTATCCTTTAGCACACGTTTCATGGTCCGTGTGGCAACTTGCATTTTTACAAAATAGTCGTCTATAGTAAAATGTTCAGAGCAAACGAAATACTTATTGATGCTGTTTACAGGTGTGTTTGGATCTATACCCAGAACAGCCATCGATTCATCAGGTCAGCGTTTTTGGTTGGAATTCTATGAAACATCATAGTATTACCTGGTCTCCCCTGTTTATTGTCGCAGCTCTTTACAATACAGCGAACACCCATGATTGTAAACTATAAATTTACTATCTAGTAATTGCTGACTCTATTACTCCAACTCTGAGCGAACTCTCTGCTCCTAACCACAGGGCGTCTCGTGTGCTGCGCTAATCACTCCGCCCAAGTAACGTTAGCTGTGCTCCTACGCCTAGTGAGAATATAGTTCCCAGTATAAATACGATTAAAAATGGTCTCTGTCTCATATAGCCTTGTTATTTGTACACGCTGTGACTATACAGATCACAACATGTAAATAGGAAAATGTTTGCATTATTTTGTCACTTATTGGGATTAGTATGCTACCATTATCCATTTACATCCAGTCTTTGTGCTAAGCTAGGCTAGCGGTGGGTGCGTCAAATAACACTTACAGAACGCACAGAAATGAAAAAGGTATGTATGGACTTATCTAACTCTGGGGGATACTGTGAATAAGCTAAAGTCCCAAAAAGTCGGAGTGTTCCTTTAAGGCTAAATCTTGCTAAATGGAGTAAGCCCACTTGCGCTCTCATTTCAGGTGTTCTGAGTAAATGATGGTTTTGATTTATGCACGTATTATTTTTGACAGTGTCTTCGGCTGACCTTTGACCTCAACATTAAACGCTTCAAACCCTGACCCTTCTCAGAGAAAAGCTCATCACTTCTACTGTCATTATTCACACACTGGTGCAAATGCAGAAGAGAAGTGTGTGAGACTGTCTTGTAAAAATAGAACCTGAGAAACTTGTGCTATAATTTGATAAACCACTAAAACGTAAAAAATAAGGAAATGGTGTAAAATGAAACCGATACAGCGTACAGTGATCTAGTGGATGCGAGCCTTATGGCCTCATGACGCACGAGCTGATCAGTGAATAGGTCTGATCTGACCTCGTTTGCTCTGCTCATCATGTGACCTGATCATAACACTTCAGAAGACTTGAGTTCATTCAGATGAACCGTTCTAGTGCTGAGGAGTGATGCATTGTGGGTAAGAATACAGCACTGCTGATACCAGAGGAGAGGAACTGAACTCATCGTGGAGTTTTTATTTCCACAGTTTTGATGATCGAGGGAATTTCCACATGAATGTCTGAGTGGTTTCATAGTTTGTCTGAATGACATCATCCTCCACGTGTGTGTGTTGATCTGATGACATCACAGCATGAGCAGACTAAGCTCTTCCTCTGTTGTTGTACAGAACGAAGTCTTTTGTAGTGTTGATGATCAAACCAAGGCCCCCCCCACCCCCCCACCCCCCCCCCACACACACACCCCACACACCCCACACACACACACGCTGTAATCTTGAGTCTGAGGGGCCGAGGCTTTATGAAGATTAACACACAGTCTGTCGCACACTCAACACATGCACAGACTCTCACACACACACACACACACACACACACACACACACACACACTCACACACACACACTCACGCCTGTAATCTGGAGTATGAGAGACCGAGGCTTTATGAAGATTAACACACAGTCTGTCACACACTCAACACATGCACAGACTCTCTCTCACACACACACACACACACACTTATGCAGTAATAATAATAATTCTCCTCTAGTGTGTGGAGTGTGTCTGTAAATGAGAATAATTCCTGACTGAGATGTTTGACATTGAGAGTTTGTCAATAATATTGATCAGACTGAGTCTTGAGTCTCGGTCAGTGAAGGGCAGATGCTCGTCTACATCGCTCCAAGCCAATGAGTGTGTGTGTGTGTGTGTGTGTGTGACCTAGGACACACTCAATATCATCGACTGGCTTTATCTGAACCTCAGAAACACAAAACAAGAGTGTGTGTTTGTGTGTGTCTGTGAGTGTGTGTGTTTGTGTGTGTGTGAGTGTGTGTGAGTGTGTGTGTGTGTGTGTGTGTTTGTGTGTGTGTGAGTGAGTGTGTGTCCGCTGAATCATGTCACCCAGGGCTGCTGTTGACCAGGACAAAGGCATGTCTGTTAAGAGCAGCGACAGCACTGACACACACACACACACACACACACACTCACTCACTCACATACACTCATTCACACACTCACACACACTCAAACTCACACTTGCACGCACTCACACACACACGCACGCACACACTTGCACTCACACACACACACACACACACACACATGCACACACACACACACACACGCACGCACACACTCGCACGCACTCACACACACACACTCACACGCACTCACTCACACACACACGCACACACTCGCACGCACTCACACACACACACTCACACACACACACACACACACGCACGCACACACTCGCACGCACTCACACACACACACTCGCACGCACTCACACACACACGCACGCACACACTTGCACTCACACACACACGCACACACACACTCGCACGCACTCTCACACACACACACACACACACGCATGCACACACTCGCACGCACTCACACACACACACACACACGCACGCACACACTCGCACGCACTCACACACACACACACACACACACGCACGCACACACTCGCACTCACACACTCACACACACACACACGCACACACACACTCGCACGCACTCTCACACACACACACACACGCATGCACACACTCGCACGCACGCACTCACACACACACACACACACACACGCACGCACGCACACACACACACTCACTCACACACACACACACACACACACGCACGCACGCACGCACGCACACACTCGCACTCACTTTCTCACACACACACACACACACAAATCCAAGGCGATCCACACGTGAATGACGATTTGCACATTCAAGGATAAACTCGTACATTTTAAACACTCAGAGGTTGTGTGCACAGTTGTAAAAAAGAGAGCAGAGAAACTAGACTGATGTTAGCACTGCTCACTGCTTGTGTTTCCTCAGACCGCATCGCTATCGGATCAAAACCTTTCCTTTACTCTATTCCGATCTTCAGTTCTCGCGCTATAAGCAGATTTAACGGAGCGCTCGTCAGCGAGAGCAGCAGAGATGAGCTGCGCTTTATTGATCATCCGCTAATCTCAAAACCAGCGACCGCAATAGGAGAGAGCGGCGACAGCCCTGGAAGATCCTCTCGTTTCTGTACTTTCAGTGACGATGAGTGTGTGTCAAGCGTCTGCGACTGACTCTCAGTGTGATTAGCGATAGTTTGCGCGTTGGCTTGATGAAGAGATGCTCAGATGCTCAGCTGCGGTGTCATATCTGGCTATAACAGGACATATAGCCTATCACATGCTCTCACACGCTTATATGCTAGCATTGTTGGGAGGAGTAAAATGATGTGGTTTCAACGACCAGATGCCGTTACACGTGTCCAGTCCGGTGTGAAGCGGCCCAGAGCTGGTCTGAGGGAGCGGGTTAGACCGGATTAAAGAGTGTGTTTCGGAGCGCATTCACACCTGGAGTTACTGTTCTGGAGCGAGAGCTGATGATGATCACAGAACACCAGTGCAAACACTCTCAGTGTACAAACTAACGCCAGCGTCTGCTTGAGTGTTTATTTGATGTTGTTAAATTATGAGAGTAATAATAAGTGATGTTATTTGTTGTTGCTTTATCTTTTCCCAGCCTGTAATGTGACCATCCACAACCGCTGTCGCGACACACTGGCCAACTGTGCCAAGATGAAGCAGAAGGTACGAAGCTAACGCTAACGCTAACCCTGACCCTGACCCTGACCCTGACCCTGACCCTGACCCTAACCCTGACCCTGACCCTGACCCTAACCCTAACCCTGACCTCATGAAGATGAGATAGGGTTCCCTAGATATCAGTGATCAATATAATAAAGGGTTATATTTGAAAATATACAGATTAACATATTGTGTTATATATAATACATAAGGAATTGCAGCTTTTCATGTAATGAAAAATATGTTACAATATATTTACTAATATATCATTTTTATATTCAGTAATACACTTCATAATATATAGATGTATATGTGATCAGATATGGTTCTGCGTGTGTGATATACTGCAGATTTACTCATGCGGCATAAACACACATATATATATATATACAGTGAGGAAAATAAGTATTTGAACACCCTGCTATTTTGCAAGTTCTCCCACTTGGAAATCATGGAGGGGTCTGAAATTGTCATCGTAGGTGCATGTCCACTGTGAGAGACATAATCTTAAAAAAAAAATCCAGAAATCACAATGTATGATTTTTAAACTATTTATTTGTATGATACAGCTGCAAATAAGTATTTGAACACCTGAGAAAATCAATGTTAATATTTGGTACAGTAGCCTTTGTTTGCAATTACAGAGGTCAAACGTTTCCTGTAGTTTTTCACCAGGTTTGCACACACTGCAGGAGGGATTTTGGCCCACTCCTCCACACAGATCTTCTCTAGATCAGTCAGGTTTCTGGGCTGTCGCTGAGAAACACGGAGTTTGAGCTCCCTCCAAAGATTCTCTATTGGGTTTAGGTCTGGAGACTGGCTAGGCCACGCCAGAACCTTGATATGCTTCTTACAGAGCCACTCCTTGGTTATCCTGGCTGTGTGCTTCGGGTCATTGTCATGTTGGAAGACCCAGCCTCGACCCATCTTCAATGCTCTAACTGAGGGAAGGAGGTTGTTCCCCAAAATCTCGCAATACATGGCCCCGGTCATCCTCTCCTTAATACAGTGCAGTCGCCCTGTCCCATGTGCAGAAAAACACCC
The DNA here is from genome assembly GCF_963993115.1 of Abramis brama. Lineage (NCBI taxonomy): Eukaryota > Metazoa > Chordata > Actinopteri > Cypriniformes > Leuciscidae > Abramis > Abramis brama. The sequence goes on along the minus strand of NC_139979.1, from coordinate 35,761,670 downwards.
CCAAAGCATGATGCTTCCACCCCCATGCTTCACAGTAGGGATGGTGTTCTTGGGATGGTACTCATCATTCTTCTTCCTCCAAACACGTTTAGTGGAATTATGACCAAAAAGTTCTATTTTGGTCTCATCTGACCACATGACTTTCTCCCATGACTCCTCTGGATCATCCAAATGGTCATTGGCAAACTTAAGACGGGCCTTGACCTGTGCTGGTTTAAGCAGGGGAACCTTCCGTGCCATGCATGATTTCAAACCATGACGTCTTAGTGTATTACCAACAGTAACCTTGGAAACGGTGGTCCCAGCTCTTTTCAGGTCATTGACCAGCTCCTCCCGTGTAGTTCTGGGCTGATTTCTCACCTTTCTTAGGATCATTGAGACCCCACGAGGTGAGATCTTGCATGGAGCCCCAGTCCGAGGGAGATTGACAGTCATGTTTAGCTTCTTCCATTTTCTAATGATTGCTCCAACAGTGGACCTTTTTTCACCAAGCTGCTTGGCAATTTCCCCATAGCCCTTTCCAGCCTTGTGGAGGTGTACAATTTTGTCTCTAGTGTCTTTGGACAGCTCTTTGGTCTTGGCCATGTTAGTAGTTGGATTCTTACTGATTGTATGGGGTGGACAGGTGTCTTTATGCAGCTAACGACCTCAAACAGGTGCATCTAATTTAGGATAATAAATGGAGTGGAGGTGGACATTTTAAAGGCAGACTAACAGGTCTTTGAGGGTCAGAATTCTAGCTGATAGACAGGTGTTCAAATACTTATTTGCAGCTGTATCATACAAATAAATAGTTAAAAAATCATATATTGTGATTTCTGGATTTTTTTTTTTAGATTATGTCTCTCACAGTGGACATGCACCTACGATGACAATTTCAGACCACTCCATGATTTCTAAGTGGGAGAACTTGCAAAACAGCAGGGTGTTCAAATACTTATTTTCCTCACTGTATAGAGAAATATATAATGTAATATATTTTTTAATCATTTACAGTTGTTTCATGCTATTTTTGTCTTCATTTATAAACATTATAAATGTATTAATATATAGTCATACATGGTCACATGTATTGCAGTATATTGAAAAATACAAGCACTAGTTTCCCATGTATGGAAATGTATTATATAATATTTTGCATTATATTTTGCAGTAAATTCCCATATATTGTGTTTGCGTAAGGGTAATTACCTCATTAACTTGAGTTTGACACTGAGCTGACGAACAGATGTTTCGGCAAGTCTAACGTCCACATCTGGCTGCACAAGGGATGAGATGTTGAGATTTTTGTCTGAAAAGGATCATTGTTATCAGATGTGCTTATGGAATATTAATAATCATGTCAACTCATTGTCTAACTAATAGACTTTAATAATATCCTGACATCTACAGGTTCAATCTAGATATATAACAAATGTAGTTCATTTCACTTCATTGTGCAGCAATGTGAAGCCTAACTGTAAATAATGTTAATCTAATATTTTACTTCAGGACCAGCTAATGCCACAGGGATCCTCTCATTAATACATTATTATATTATATTTAATGGTTAAAATTAACAACAGAGCCCAAACTGTCATACTCAACTGCTATTTATCTCCAGATTTAATAATTACACTCAGTTAAAAACTGAAATGTTTGTGTACAACTCCAGACATACGGTAGTTTTCACTTTCATGAACGCTTGTCCTCGAGACACCGATTACTGGCCGATATATCGGTGCATCTCTAGTTATTATAAAGGGTTAATTCACCCAAAAATGAACATTTATGTCATCATTAACTTGTGTTTTTCCAAACCCAAAGGCTTTTGTTCATCTTCAGAACACAAATGAAGATTTTTCATGAAATCTGAGAGATGATCAAATAATCCCGTACGAGTCTCGACTTGATCCAGGTCTTCTGAAGAGACACGATGGCTTCATATGATGAACAGATTTATCTAGGCTGTTGTTCGCTTATAAGCGTTGATCAGCTGATGTACAGAGAGCACGTTTACAGTATTGTACAGTATGAGTCTTGACCACTGTTAAACCGTATGCTAATAAAAGTCTCATTTAACTCTACGCACATAAAGTGATCATGTCTCTTCAGGAGAACGGCTCTTTTATGGATAACTGTTATGATCTTGTTTTGTACTCAGGACAAAAGTTATGAAAGAATATTATAAATATCAGCACTTGTTCTAAAGACTAACAGAAGTCTGCAGATCTGGAGCGACACGAGCGAGAGTGAATGATGAATATTGTCATCTTAAATGTTGAGAGAACAAGAGTAAACGAAGGGGTAAAAGCTTAGGATATTTAGCATTTCTGTTGTCTTGTTGAATGTGTGTGTGTATATTCCCGTGTGTAACACACACTAACACACATTAACGCACACAGCAACAGAGGCTGGCGCTGGTCAGGAACGCTGCGACTCTGCATAACGTGGCCCTCCGCAGCAAAAGTGAGTTTTCCTTCCTAATGTTCAGTTTTATTCTTCGCTAATCCACAATAATAGTAATAACAGTAATAACACAGCAGTGCCAGTGTTAGACAGATGTTCTGTGATGAGAGTGTGTGTTCTGTGATGAGAGTGTGTGTTGTGCTTCCTCAGACCCGATCCTGAAGGAGCGGCCGAGCTCGGCCATCTACCCCTCAGAGACGCTCCGGCAGTCGTTCCTCGGCTCACGGAAAGGCCGATCCACACTGTCCCTCAACAAGAGCGTCTCCACCAACAACATCGCCGGGTAAAGCACTCACACACACACACACACACACACACACACACTGTCCCTCAACAAGAGCGTCTCCACCAACAACATCGCCGGGTAAAGCACTCACACACACACACACACACACACACACTGTCCCTCAACAAGAGCGTCTCCACCAACAACATCGCCGGGTAAAGCACTCACACACACACACACACACACTGTCCCTCAACAAGAGCGTGTCCACCAACAACATCGCCGGGTAAAGCACTCACACACACACACACACTGTCCCTCAACAAGAGCGTGTCCACCAACAACATCGCCGGGTAAAGCACTCACACACACACACACACACACACTGTCCCTCAACAAGAGCGTGTCCACCAACAACATCGCCGGGTAAAGCACTCACACACACACACACACTGTCCCTCAACAAGAGCGTGTCCACCAACAACATCGCCGGGTAAAGCACTCACACACACACACACACACACACTGTCCCTCAACAAGAGCGTCTCCACCAACAACATCGCCGGGTAAAGCACTCACACACACACACACACACACACTGTCCCTCAACAAGAGCGTCTCCACCAACAACATCGCCGGGTAAAGCACTCACACACACACACACACACACACACTGTCCCTCAACAAGAGCGTGTCCACCAACAACATCGCCGGGTAAAGCACTCACACACACACACACACACACACTGTCCCTCAACAAGAGCGTGTCCACCAACAACATCGCCGGGTAAAGCACTCACACACACACACACACACTGTCCCTCAACAAGAGCGTCTCCACCAACAACATCGCCGGGTAAAGCACTCACACACACACACACACACACACTGTCCCTCAACAAGAGCGTCTCCACCAACAACATCGCCGGGTAAAGCACTCACACACACACACACACACTGTCCCTCAACAAGAGCGTCTCCACCAACAACATCGCCGGGTAAAGCACTCACACACACACACACACACACACTGTCCCTCAACAAGAGCGTGTCCACCAACAACATCGCCGGGTAAAGCACTCACACACACACACACACACTGTCCCTCAACAAGAGCGTGTCCACCAACAACATCGCCGGGTAAAGCACTCACACACACACACACACACACACTGTCCCTCAACAAGAGCGTGTCCACCAACAACATCGCCGGGTAAAGCACTCACACACACACACACACACACACACTGTCCCTCAACAAGAGCGTCTCCACCAACAACATCGCCGGGTAAAGCACTCACACACACACACACACACACACTGTCCCTCAACAAGAGCGTGTCCACCAACAACATCGCCGGGTAAAGCACTCACACACACACACACACACACACACACACTGTCCCTCAACAAGAGCGTCTCCACCAACAACATCGCCGGGTAAAGCACACACACACACACACACTGTCCCTCAACAAGAGCGTCTCCACCAACAACATCGCCGGGTAAAGCACTCACACACACACACACACACACACACACTGTCCCTCAACAAGAGCGTCTCCACCAACAACATCGCCGGGTAAAGCACTCACACACACACACACACACACACACACTGTCCCTCAACAAGAGCGTCTCCACCAACAACATCGCCGGGTAAAGCACTCACACACACACACACACACACACACACTGTCCCTCAACAAGAGCGTCTCCACCAACAACATCGCCGGGTAAAGCACTCACACACACACACACACACACACACACTGTCCCTCAACAAGAGCGTCTCCACCAACAACATCGCCGGGTAAAGCACTCACACACACACACACACACACACACACTGTCCCTCAACAAGAGCGTCTCCACCAACAACATCGCCGGGTAAAGCACTCACACACACACACACACACACACTGTCCCTCAACAAGAGCGTCTCCACCAACAACATCGCCGGGTAAAGCACTCACACACACACACACACACTGTCCCTCAACAAGAGCGTCTCCACCAACAACATCGCCGGGTAAAGCACTCACACACACACACACACACACACTGTCCCTCAACAAGAGCGTGTCCACCAACAACATCGCCGGGTAAAGCACTCACACACACACACACACACACACTGTCCCTCAACAAGAGCGTGTCCACCAACAACATCGCCGGGTAAAGCACTCACACACACACACACACACTGTCCCTCAACAAGAGCGTGTCCACCAACAACATCGCCGGGTAAAGCACTCACACACACACACACACACACACTGTCCCTCAACAAGAGCGTCTCCACCAACAACATCGCCGGGTAAAGCACTCACACACACACACACACACACACTGTCCCTCAACAAGAGCGTGTCCACCAACAACATCGCCGGGTAAAGCACTCACACACACACACACACACACACACTGTCCCTCAACAAGAGCGTCTCCACCAACAACATCGCCGGGTAAAGCACTCACACACACACACACACACACACTGTCCCTCAACAAGAGCGTGTCCACCAACAACATCGCCGGGTAAAGCACTCACACACACACACACACACACACACACACTGTCCCTCAACAAGAGCGTCTCCACCAACAACATCGCCGGGTAAAGCACTCACACACACACACACACACACACACACTGTCCCTCAACAAGAGCGTCTCCACCAACAACATCGCCGGGTAAAGCACTCACACACACACACACACACACACACACTGTCCCTCAACAAGAGCGTCTCCACCAACAACATCGCCGGGTAAAGCACTCACACACACACACACACACACACACACTGTCCCTCAACAAGAGCGTCTCCACCAACAACATCGCCGGGTAAAGCACTCACACACACACACACACACACACTGTCCCTCAACAAGAGCGTCTCCACCAACAACATCGCCGGGTAAAGCACTCACACACACACACACACACACTGTCCCTCAACAAGAGCGTCTCCACCAACAACATCGCCGGGTAAAGCACTCACACACACACACACACACACACTGTCCCTCAACAAGAGCGTCTCCACCAACAACATCGCCGGGTAAAGCACTCACACACACACACACACACACACTGTCCCTCAACAAGAGCGTCTCCACCAACAACATCGCCGGGTAAAGCACTCACACACACACACACACACACACTGTCCCTCAACAAGAGCGTCTCCACCAACAACATCGCCGGGTAAAGCACTCACACACACACACACACACACTGTCCCTCAACAAGAGCGTCTCCACCAACAACATCGCCGGGTAAAGCACTCACACACACACACACACACACTGTCCCTCAACAAGAGCGTGTCCACCAACAACATCCCCGGGTAAAGCACTCACACACACACACACACACACTGTCCCTCAACAAGAGCGTCTCCACCAACAACATCGCCGGGTAAAGCACTCACACACACACACACACACACTGTCCCTCAACAAGAGCGTGTCCACCAACAACATCCCCGGGTAAAGCACTCACACACACACACACACACACACTGTCCCTCAACAAGAGCGTCTCCACCAACAACATCGCCGGGTAAAGCACTCACACACACACACACACACACACTGTCCCTCAACAAGAGCGTCTCCACCAACAACATCGCCGGGTAAAGCACTCACACACACACACACACACACACTGTCCCTCAACAAGAGCGTCTCCACCAACAACATCGCCGGGTAAAGCACTCACACACACACACACACACACACTGTCCCTCAACAAGAGCGTGTCCACCAACAACATCGCCGGGTAAAGCACTCACACACACACACACACACACACTGTCCCTCAACAAGAGCGTCTCCACCAACAACATCGCCGGGTAAAGCACTCACACACACACACACACACACACACACTGTCCCTCAACAAGAGCGTCTCCACCAACAACATCGCCGGGTAAAGCACTCACACACACACACACACACACACACACTGTCCCTCAACAAGAGCGTCTCCACCAACAACATCGCCGGGTAAAGCACTCACACACACACACACACACACACACACTGTCCCTCAACAAGAGCGTCTCCACCAACAACATCGCCGGGTAAAGCACTCACACACACACACACACACACTGTCCCTCAACAAGAGCGTCTCCACCAACAACATCGCCGGGTAAAGCACTCACACACACACACACACACACTGTCCCTCAACAAGAGCGTCTCCACCAACAACATCGCCGGGTAAAGCAGCGCATACACTCATGTATGTGTTACAGGGGTTTCTCACGGGGTTTCTCACGCATACACTCATGTGTGTGTACACTGATGTGTGTGTACACTGATGTGTGTGTTACAGGGGTTTCTCACGCATACACTCATGTGTGTGTTACAGGGGTTTTCAACTGCTCACACACAAAATTCTCACTTGTCACACAATTTCTGAAACCTGACACTCAAACACCAGAAACACACACACCAAATCTGCAAAACCATACACTAATTCTCGGCCTTCGACTTTCATAAAACACTTCTGGCAAACCACAACACACAGTTCTCCATGTAACACACACAAATCTAACAGGAAGTCTCTTGATTTCCTTTTTCAAACACAACCTATCAAAACACCACAGTAATTCATCAGAGCCTCACACACACTCCTCACACACACTCCTCACACACACTTTTTGACTGTGTAAAACTGTATTCACAACAGTGACAAAATAAATAGTTTGGTTTCAATCTTGCTTTCGTGTTTACTGTGAATTTTCAACATCTCTCTGACAATTACTTTCAATCTTGTACAGAAATGTCATGAAAGAAGAGCTTTAGGTTTTGTGTATGATATATCCAAACATATAATATTATGGCAGAGGTGTTTGCAACGCAAGACAAATGTTTGCTTTTGAGTTGTTTGTGATATTTTGAATGCAGTGCTTCATTTTGCATTGTGTGTGTGTGATTCTTGGATTTGTGTGTAAAGTTTTGAAAATGTGTGTAAGCAGTGTAAGAGCACAGATAACTTCTGTTTATGTGCAAATGCCAGTGTGTGAGGGACTCTTTCCTGAAGTGTGGCACAGAGAGTGTGTGAAAGCCGTCCTCTAACGCTGGTGTTTCCCACAGGAGTCTGAGTGACGACTCTCCTCTCGGCCTGAGGCGCATCCTCTCTCACTCCACCGACTCGCTGAACTTCAGGAACAGAGCCATGTCCATGGAGTCGCTCAACGACGAAGGTGCAGCTCCACACACACACACACACACTTACACTCACACACACACTCACACACACACCTGCACACACACACACACATACTCACACACACACACACACCCGCACACACACACACACTCACACACACACCTGCACACACACACACACATACTCACACACACACACACACACCCGCACACACACACACACACATACTCACACACACACACACACACACCCGCACACACACACACACACACACACACACACACTCATACACACACACACACACACATACTCACACACACACACACACACACACACACCCGCACACACACACACACACACACACACACTCACACACACACCTGCACACACACACACACACATACTCACACACACACACACACACACACACACACTCACACACACACTCACACACACACCTGCACACACACACACACATACTCACACACACACACACACCCGCACACACACACACACACACATACTCACACACACACACACACACACCCGCACACACACACACACACACACACATTCATACACACACACGCACACACACACACCTGTATGTGCATGTAGCCCGCTGCGTTCACACACACACTCCTCCACAGGGGAGATGTACTACGCCTCGATGCTGGAGGAGCTGGAGCGGGACGGGAAGGACTTCGAGGTGGACTCCTGGAGTATGGCCGTGGACTCGTCGTACCTGCAGTCTCAGCGCAAAGATGTCATCAAGAGACAAGACGTCATATACGGTGAGACTCGACTGACCTCCGGACCTCCGGACGCGTTCACACGGTCAGCCAGCTCTGGCATGGATCGGATGTTGTTATATGCGAAACACTTTCTCATTTACACCACTTGGGAATGCGGTTCGTTCTAGTTCGTTCATTAGTTGTCTTAGTTTCTAATTAGTCCTCATCTGTTCCCTGTTCAGTTGATGACCTTCCTCATGTATTTAAGCCTTCAGTCTTCCTCAGGGTCTTGTGCTGGGGTTATTTCAAACAGGTATCTGGTCCACTCAAGCAAGGGAAACAATGAAAGTATGGAATAAATGTACATTTTAAGGTGTAATGAGTAAACTAAATGGGTTGTAACCATCATCTTCAAATCTAAAAAAATAAATAATAATAATAATACATTTTATTTGTAATCCGCCTTTCTCAGACTCAAAGCGCTACAGCATGTACAGAACAAAATAATCAAACATGGGAAAAGAAAAAATATATATAAGTATAGAAAAATAGACAAAAATAATGAAATTATAAATTAAAAGCTTGACTAAAAAGATGTGTCTTAAGAAGTTTCTTAAAGCAATCCACAGAAGCATCATCCCTGATAGATGCGGGCAGTGTGTCCCATAACTGAGGCGCAGTATAGGAAAAGGCCCTTCCCTTATGGTTTTTAATTTACAACGAGGCTGACACAGAGAGAGAGAGCGAGCAACTAAATCACAGATGTAATCTGGAGCCCACCCGTGTACTGCTTTATAGGCTAAACTCTGAATCTGAACTGGAAGCCAGTGCAGTTGCTGGAGCGCGGGTGTAATGTGATGGCGTGAGGATGTATGAGTCAAAGCATGTGCGGCAGAGTTCTGTATGTATTGCAACCTCTTAATAGAGTTTGCTGGTAAATCCACAAAGAGAGAATTACAATAATCAAGCCTTGATGTGATGAAGGCGTGGATAAGCTTCTCTGCATCAGGCCTGGAGAGAGACGGTCTAATACGAGCAATGTTCCTCAGATGGAAAAAAGCAACCTTCGTTATGTTCTTAAAATGTGAATTAAAAGTTAGCTGGGCTTCAAAAATCAGGCCCAAGTTACGCACCTGGCCAGAAGAGGACAATTGGGTATTGTCTACTGAAATTTTAAAATCATTACATTTACTGACATTAACTGGAGTTCCAATTAATAAGATTTCAGTTTTGGAGCAGCTTAGTTTTATAAAGTTGAGTTTCATCCACGCTTTGATTTCCAACAAACAGTCAGAAAGGTTTGAAGAGGAAGAATGGAGATCAGGCTGAGAGCTGATATAGATCTGGGTGTCGTCCGTGTAACAGTGATAGCTCAGGCCGTACTTCTGAATGATCTGCCCGAGAGGCAGCATATAAACTCTAAATAAAACAGGACCCAACACCGACCCCTGAGGGACACCCTGACACAGAGGCACAGTCCGAGATCTGAACCCAGGTAGACAAATTGGGAACGATCTGAGAGGTAAGATTTAAACCAGTTTAACACAGTTCCAGACAGAGCGGTTCACATATGCAATCTGTCCAATAATATGCTGTGACATATGGTATCGAATGCAGCAGTAAGGTGCCACAAGCCCCAGAGTCGGCGATAACGAGGTCATTCAGGACCCTGACCAGAGCAGTCTCTGTGCTGTGGCCAGAGATTGAAAACTAAACCCGGACTGAAAAGTCTCTAGTAGGCTATTCGTACAGAGATGAGTATGGAGCTGGCCAACAACCACACGCTCAAGCACTTCTGCCAGGAAAGGTAAATTGGAGATGGGTCGATAATCCGACATATCGGTGACGTCACTCCCAGGCTCTCTAAGAACTGCCGTAACTGCAGCCATTTTAGAGCAGAAGAGCATCCCCTGTATCGAGTGAAGCATTGACTATAGCAGTGATGTGGGGTACAATAACTGGCAGACAGGTTTTCAAGACAGTCGTAGGGAGTGGATCAAGTATGCAAGTAGTAGAGTTCATTGACAAAACAAGTTTAGAAATAAAATCCAAATCAATAGCACTGAAACTTAAAAAACGAGACCAGAGAGATTAGGAGAGCGCACCTCAACAAGCTCAGGAGCATCCTCGCAGGCAGTGGCGTTATACATATTCCCAACTTTAGTTGAAAAATAATTGAGAAATGCATCACACTGCTCAGTGGTGGAACAGTTAAAGTTACGGGGAGGTTTAATCAGATTATTGACTGTCCTAAACAGAACTCTGGGATTTGAGATGTCACTACTAATAATAGTAGAATAATATGCCAGCTTTAAGAGCATTATGATACTCAATCTGATGCTGATCAAACATTGATCTATGAACTGTTAGACCAGATTCTTTATATTTCCGCTCCAACTGCCTGACTAACGCCTTCAATCTGCGTAACTCAGATGTGTACCAAGGAGATGATCTCTTAAAAGACACAACACGAGGAGCAAATTCATCCAGAGTAGATGTAAAAGCAGCGTTATACTGGTCAATAGAGGCCGCAACTGGTATGTCACCAATAGTATGACTAAAAAGGTCAAGATCAATATCACTGATAACACGTTATTTCACAGTCCGCCAAGAAGGAGGAGTCAGATTGAGCGTGAGGAGCTTGTGATCACTTACACACATCAGCACACTCAAGCTGTTCGAGAAGTGCAGACCAGATCTAATATATGTCCGTGTTTGTGTGTCGGAAAGTTAACATGCTGAGTGAAGTTAAAACATTCTAGTGTATCCATGAAGCACACAGCATATTTAACTCACCAGTTAAAAGAGCAACTGGACAGAGTGCACTGGCAAGTGTACATTCGGCTGATTTGTATGTTACGCATGGTGACCGCGCACCGCTTTAAAAGTGCAGTGTGTGATTTATAGCGGCATCTAGTGGTGAGGTTGTGAATTGCACCCAGTAGAAGTTACGGTGGCCGACAGGAAGTGATGTCGTCGTCTGAGACAGCAGAGAGTAGCCAATTAAGCAATGAGGTTTCTTTACAAAGATACATTAAGAAATTAGGTTTACTTTATTATTCAGTAAAACGATGTTATTGCAAATATTATTGTTACTTGTTCATCATTGTGTCAGTGTTTATTCGCTGACTTTAGCTTCTTTACACGAAGAACAACATAGTGACGAAACGCGTTTGTCCGTTCAGGGCCACCGTAGAAACATGTGGATGTAAGCAGACCCGCGGTGTGTGTAGAGAGAAATGCTCATTCTAAGCTAATAAACACATAACGGTTCATTATATAAGGTCTTTATACACCACTGAAAACACAGTTATGTATATGATATTGCATTTCTGTCAACAGATCCTCCTAAATATCACACACTGCACCTTTAAAGTAAAGGAACGGGAAACAGCCTCATGTTTAAGACAAAATCAAAAACGAAACTAAAACACAGGCCTAACTCATGAGAGCCCCTAGCGTACAGGCAGGACCAGCACTGGATCAAGTCTCTGAATGAAGCATTAACAGCAGAAGCCGAGGTCCTCTTATGGTGTTTCCTCTGTGTTGTGCAGAGCTGATCCAGACGGAGCTGAACCACGTGCGGACGCTGCGGATCATGGACGGGGTGTTCCGCAGAGGCATGATGGAGGAGGTGCTGATGGAGATGGGTGTAGTGAACGCCATCTTCCCCTGCCTGGACCAGCTCTTGTCTATCCACTCCAGCTTCCTCAGCCAACTCCTGCAGAGGAGAACCCACAGCCTGGCTCCCAGCAGCACTCGCAACTTCACCATTCAGAGGCTGGGGGACATACTGGTGGACCAGGTGATCTCCTCACGCACCAATCAGGGCTCTGATGAACACACACATGACTGTTCGGTGCATACAAGCGTTACAAGATGGCGATCTCGATTCAAACACTCTCGTTATCTTACTCCTGAATGACAGTGATTCGGCTCTGTCTATAAAACCTTTGACGATCACAGCGAACTAGGGATGGGACGGTATGAAAATTTCATATCACGATAATAATGACCAAAATTATCGTGATTATCAATATTATCACGGTTTTGTTCAAACGAGATGAAAGTGTTCAAAAATTACTGATGCTCACACTGAAGACATTTCAACAAGTTTTATATTTGAAAATCAACAAACAACAAATAAAACGAGCAGCTCTATGCACTTTTTTAAGCAAGATTATATTCTGTGGATTTCCTTCCTTATGATGACCGTCGTCAATAGCAACGCATTATAACGCGCACATCCATGTATCGCAACGGACGCGCTCTCTCGTTTCATTCAAATACAGATTGCCGTCTTCCGTCTGGAAATGCATTTTGAAGGCGCTAAGGATTCTTAGGATCATTCTAAGGCCATCAGATGCACAGGCACAGTGTTTTCTAGATTTATGTGTGCTTTAGCAGTTTTGACAGATATTCTGATACGAGTGTGTCTCGTCTGCATCAGTTCTCAGGGCAGAACGCAGAGGAGATGAGGAAGTGTTATGTGGAGTTCTGCAGTCGGCACCTGAAGGCGGTGAAGCTCTATAAGGAGCTGCTGGCGCGGGACAAGAGGTTCCAGCAGTTCATACGGGTGAGAGGACACGCATGCTTCAGGTTACGCCTACTTCTGCTGTAGAATGTGTTTAACGTCTGCTCTGTTATCCTGTGAAGCGAGTGAGCAGAGGCTCTCTACTGCGCCGTCATGGAGTCCAGGAGTGCATCTTACTGGTCACGCAGCGCATCACCAAATACCCCGTGCTCATCCAGCGCATACTCGACAACACGAAAGGTGAGACCACAAACTACAGTCTGAGGACATAATCTGCATCATGTCCAAGTCAATTGAATTAATTCATGAAAATGAGAATCAACACTAGGGTTGGAATTAGAAAATCGAATTGCTAATTTTATATTTGTTCTTTTTTTAATTACTGAGTGTTTATTGTCTTTAATAATGCTCTACATGTATATTAGTTCTAGTTGTTTTTCTATGGTTTATTTTAAACCACAAGCAAACGCTCCTTGTTCATGATATTCAGATACAATTAAATATTTTGCAATAAGACTAAATGTGAATGATATATACGTTTTTTTTGTGCATTTTCGGAATCGAATTTAGGAATCGATAAGAATTGATAAGCAGATAAGCTGAGTGCTAGAGAAGGGGGCCTGAGTGCTAGAGAACGGGGTCTGAGTGCTAGAGAACGGGGCCTGAGTGCTAGAGAACCGTTCTCTAGCACTCAGGCCCCGTTCTCTAGCACTCAGGCCCCGTTCTCTAGCACTCAGACCCCCTTCTCTAGCACTCAGACCCCGTTCTCTAGCACTCAGGCCCCCTTCTCTAGCACTCAGGCCCCCTTCTCTAGCACTCAGGCCCCCTTCTCTAGCACTCAGGCCCCCTTCTCTAGCACTCAGGCCCCCTTCTCTAGCACTCAGGCCCCCTTCTCTAGCACTCAGACCCCGTTCTCTAGCACTCAGGCCCCGTTCTCTAGCACTCAGGCCCCGTTCTCTAGCACTCAGGCCCCGTTCTCTAGCACTCAGGCCCCGTTCTCTAGCACTCAGGCCCCGTTCTCTAGCACTCAGGCCCCGTTCTCTAGCACTCAGGCCCCGTTCTCTAGCACTCAGGCCCCGTTCTCTAGCACTCAGGCCCCCTTCTCTAGCACTCAGGCCCCCTTCTCTAGCACTCAGGCCCCCTTCTCTAGCACTCAGGCCCCCTTCTCTAGCACTCAGGCCCCCTTCTCTAGCACTCAGACCCCGTTCTCTAGCACTCAGGCCCCGTTCTCTAGCACTCAGGCCCCCTTCTCTAGCACTCAGGCCCCCTTCTCTAGCACTCAGGCCCCCTTCTCTAGCACTCAGGCCCCCTTCTCTAGCACTCAGGCCCCCTTCTCTAGCACTCAGCTTATCTGCTTATCAATTCTTATCGATTGAATGAATGTGTGCTAGAGAACGGGGCCTGAGTGCTAGAGAACGGGGCCTGAGTGCTAGAGAAGGGGGCCTGAGTGCTAGAGAAGGGGGCCTGAGTGCTAGAGAAGGGGGCCTGAGTGCTAGAGAAGGGGGCCTGAGTGCTAGAGAACGGGGCCTGAGTGCTAGAGAAGGGGGCCTGAGTGCTAGAGAACGGGGCCTGAGTGCTAGAGAACGGGGCCTGAGTGCTAGAGAAGGGGGCCTGAGTGCTAGAGAACGGGGCCTGGGCTCCTCATGGACTGTGAATGGCCTGTGTCTCTCGCTGATCTGAGAACAGACTGTCTCTGCTTTGACAGGGAGTGAAGAGGAGAGCAAGTCTCTGGCTCAGTCTCTGGCTCTGATCCGGGAGCTGCTGTGTTCGGTGGATCAGCAGGTTCAGGAGTTGGAGCGAGCTCAGCGTCTGCAGGAGATCCAGTCGCGCCTGGACCCGCGGGCCGAGACCAAAGTGAAGGGTGGAGGCGTGTTTCGTGGAGCAGAGCTTCTGCGGCGCGGGCTCATCCACGAGGGGGCGCTGCTGTGGAAGACTGCGCAGGGCTCCAGACTCAAAGGTGCTCATCGTAGTACTGTTGTTATACAGTCGTCTATGGGATGAATATAGTATCAAAATTATTAACACTTGCAAGCACAATTATCCATGAACTTGATGAATGTTGCAGATATGTTTTACTATCCACAACCAAATGCCTTTCAACTTGCGTGTGCAAAATTCATAAAATGAATGAATGTGTTTCAATTTGTACAAATAGAGACATTTTTCTTTTGTATTAGTGTATCATAATTTGCGCTTGCAACAAAGAAGATGTGCGTTTGTGGATCAGGTGACACGCGTGCATTCATTGGCTCGTTTCTGAGTCAATCCTATTTGAGTCATTTGGATTTTGAGACTTTATTTTGCCGGTTTAGCCTTGCATGATCCACACACACACACACACACACACACGCACGCACGCACGCACACACACACACACACACACACACACAGCTGTCTGAGAAAACCTGCTACCACTAGATGGCAGTAGCTGCTAAAACAGACAGTGACACTAACGTTCTTCTTCATATAATATGATTAATGTGGCTTAAGATATTGAAGCACCAGATTTAGTACACAATATAGGCCTATCTTATTAATAAAGCATGCTTTGTAGAGGCAAACAGATTAAATCAGATTATGAACAACACCCATAGAGCCACTCCTACAGAAAACCATTATAACGATTAACGTGCAATAGCGCGTTGCATGTTCAATAAGGTATATAGGCTACTGAGTTTTAATTTCACCATCTTACTGCATTAACGTTAAGCTTTTTCTTTATAAAAGGCTCTATGGGAGGAAAACTATATACAGACAAGAGCCTATATGAACGCGACACGCAAAGTTTCACGCTAAGGGCATTTTCCTTCCTTAAAAAGAAGACGTTTAACGTGAAGATTCGCATAATCGTCTGTCTGAATACTCGATTCTGATTGGCTGGAAGGTGTGCAGTAAAACCGTTTAATGCACTGGTAGTCAGTCAGTTGAATCACCGCTCTACATTAATGCACTGTTTTCATTGAGGCGCACACACACACAACTTCTGATCAACGCTGCCCTGTGACTTTTAGAAATAAAAGATTCGCCTCTGAATCACTACATCGCTACTTTGAAATAATTCAACTCACAGTTTCATTGTTATTAGAGAGAGAAGCTGAACAGAAGCAAGTACGCATCTCTCATCTCTCTCTTGATAATGAGTTCAAATAAATGTTATACTGTAATTCATTCATTCATTCAAATAAATGTAGTCTGATACACTACTTTATCTCTGTTTCTGATCCAAAGTGGGCAGAGTACTAAATTTAACGAGCCGTAACTGATGAAAATAACGTCAATTTTTAAAGTAATCAATCAATAACAATCAACAACAGCTTTAAGTTGTCAATGCTGGTAAATGACCGTGGTATAAGCGGGATAATCCATGGCTAGCTGTGCATTAAATGGCAAAACATTTCACCTCTACGTTGTGCATTAAATCATTGAATGCACAGCTAGCTGTAGATGAGCCCTTACTTATTAATACTGTTCTGCCTTAAAACTGATCGTGCAGAAGTCCTAGAGACATGAAGACATGAGGCTCGGTCAAATGGTGGAGCTCAGTTTGGGCACACGATCAGCCAATGTCAACACTACAGTGATAAAAACTAGATTTTCACACATTTATGGCCATAACTGCTCAAACATTTGGCACAGACTCTAGTCTTATATTGGAGAATATTTGAATATCAATAATTATCAACAAAAAAAAGTGTAACTTTCAAATCATCGCTGTTGCATGGCCAAAGTTTCTCTCTCTTTCTTTTTTTAGGTCACTTAAATGCTATAACTCTTGAACAGAATGGGATATGTTCACCAAAATTGGCACACATCTGTATGAGCTCAATATGTGGTTGTGTGAAAAAAAAGTGTCACTTGGCCACTTGGGGGCACTATAACAGAAATAAAACAGGGAGAAGGCTCTAACTACCCAACCGTTGGTCGGATTGACTTGAAAATTGGCATGCAGTGTCTTTGTCCAAGGTGTCATCATTGTCTATGAGGACATTCATTTATTTTGAAAAACATGGCTGTGAGTGAGTTGAAATGATTGGTATCCAGATAGATTTCTCAGTAACTCTGTGTTTTGTTTGTATAGATGTGCAAGTTTTGTTAATGACAGACGTCCTGGTGTTCATGCAAGAAAAAGACCAGAAGTATATTTTCCCCTGTCTGGTGAGTCACAGCTTTCTATTGGCTGACTATCAGTGGATTCTAACAACGCATAATTTATCTCATGATCTGCATCATCATCCCACAAGCTGACCAACTCTGGCTGGTTTCACAGGACAAACCGGCAGTGCTGTGCCTTCAGAATTTGATTGTGAGGCATATAGCCAATCAGGAGCGAGGAATGTTCCTCATCAGTCACTCCACGCCTCCAGAGATGTACGAGCTCCACGCCGCCTCCAAAGACGACAGAAACACCTGGATGAAAATCATTCAGCAGACAGTGAGCAAGTCAGAGTCAACTCACAACTCCTCAACCCTAAACCTCAATGCCCCGCTCAGATATATCTCTGCACAGTCAACGGCACACACTTCATCAGCTTCTCTTTTCTCTTTTACAGCTGTCCGTCAAGAGAGGATTTCCCTCTGATTGAAACAGAGGACAAAGCTTTGCTACGCAGACTCAGAGGTTTGTATCAACTAGGAAACATGGTTTATTTCCCAACACTCATCTGTGTCTGTCGTCAGACTGCTCAGGTTTATTTCATTCCTCTCTCTCTCTCTCTCTCTCTGTGTAGCTGATATCCAGCAGAAGGACCGTGAGGTTCTGGAGCTGTTACAGGAGCGTGTGACGCTCTTCTCTGATCTGGTCGAGGTCACTGGAGGTCAGACTGTTACCGTTCCCACAAACTCCAGGAATATATTCAGAGCAGAAACTCCCTCGGCTCCTCAGGCGGAGCGGCTGCTGAATGACGCCATTGTTGAGGGTAAGCAGAGGAGATTACGGAGAATACAGAGCTTAGCAATGAAGACATTAAGACTGCTCTCTTATTTATGTCACCCTTCAGTGGACAGACTGAGTGAAGTGCTGTTGGCTTCATGCATTGACCGTCCACAGTCCTGCAGACTGAATGGAGAACCGACAGAGGGACAATTCACCTCGAAAACAACAGGTACCTTATTCATCTTTAGCACACCCATTCTGCCACTCCTCTCTTCCCAGTCTGTCAGGAACAGTTTAGTTCCTGTCTCTATGAAGCCCCTCCCTCTGAAAAGCACTGATTGGTCGGCTGGAGCAGTGTGTTGTGATTGGTCAAGGGCTTCAGATGTGTTTGGGAATTGTCCCGCCCCTTACCATAACCGCCAGTTTAACACACTACTAACTAACTCAACCAGTATTTGTTTATATTGGGTTAGATTCTCTCCAGTGGTGTGCATGTAATATATTACCGAAGATATTAAGACTTTTCCATCTCTCATATTTTCAGATGAAGGAACGATATCAGTTAACGGGACTCATGAAGTAAACGGTCCATCTAACAAGGTGAGTGTTTGAGACATTACAGAAAGACTTGAGTGGATATTACAGTGCGTATTGGATTCATTACTGTTTAATGGCTCTCACAGGACAAGAATGGGAACCAGCTGCAGGACAAGACTCTAACCGAGGTACACCTTCAGGAAGCTCTTAACGAATGAGGTGTGTCTGAAGATGAGAACAGAGATGATGAAGTGTTTGTGTTTCAGGAGGTGTGTCAGAGACTGGTGAACCTCAGCACTCAACTACACGCTCTACAGGTCAGATTTACACTGAGCTTCAGCTCCATCTCACACACACACTCAACTACACGCTCTACAGGTCAGATTTACACTGAGCTTCAGCTCCATCTCACACACACACTCAACTACACGCTCTACAGGTCAGATTTACACTGAGCTTCAGCTCCATCTCACACACACACTCAACTACACGCTCTACAGGTCAGATTTACACTGAGCTTCAGCTCCATCTCACACACACACTCAACTACACGCTCTACAGGTCAGATTTACACTGAGCTTCTGCTCCATCTCACACACACACTCAACTACACGCTCTACAGGTCAGATTTACACTGAGCTTCAGCTCCATCACACACACACACTCAACTACACGCTCTACAGGTCAGATTTACACTGAGCTTCAGCTCCATCACACACACACACTCAACTACACGCTCTACAGGTCAGATTTACACCGAGCTTCTGCTCCATCTCACACACACACTCAACTACACGCTCTACAGGTCAGATTTACACCGAGCTTCTGCTCCATCTCACACACACACTCAACTACACGCTCTACAGGTCAGATTTACACTGAGCTTCAGCTCCATCACACACACACACTCAACTACACGCTCTACAGGTCAGATTTACACTGAGCTTCTGCTCCATCTCACACACACACTCAACTACACGCTCTACAGGTCAGATTTACACCAAGCTTCAGCTCCATCTCACACACACACTCAACTACACGCTCTACAGGTCAGATTTACACCGAGCTTCTGCTCCATCTCACACACACACTCAACTACACGCTCTACAGGTCAGATTTACACTGAGCTTCTGCTCCATCTCACACACACACTCAACTACACGCTCTACAGGTCAGATTTACACTGAGCTTCAGCTCCATCACACACACACACTCAACTACACGCTCTACAGGTCAGATTTACACTGAGCTTCAGCTCCATCACACACACACACTCAACTACACGCTCTACAGGTCAGATTTACACCGAGCTTCTGCTCCATCTCACACACACACTCAACTACACGCTCTACAGGTCAGATTTACACTGAGCTTCTGCTCCATCTCACACACACACTCAACTACACGCTCTACAGGTCAGATTTACACCGAGCTTCTGCTCCATCTCACACACACACTCAACTACACGCTCTACAGGTCAGATTTACACCAAGCTTCAGCTCCATCTCACACACACACTCAACTACACGCTCTACAGGTCAGATTTACACTGAGCTTCTGCTCCATCTCACACACACACTCAACTACACGCTCTACAGGTCAGATTTACACCAAGCTTCAGCTCCATCTCACACACACACTCAACTACACGCTCTACAGGTCAGATTTACACTGAGCTTCAGCTCCATCACACACACACACTCAACTACACGCTCTACAGGTCAGATTTACACTGAGCTTCTGCTCCATCTCACACACACACTCAACTACACGCTCTACAGGTCAGATTTACACTGAGCTTCTGCTCCATCTCACACACACACTCAACTACACGCTCTACAGGTCAGATTTACACCGAGCTTCTGCTCCATCTCACACACACACTCAACTACACGCTCTACAGGTCAGATTTACACCGAGCTTCTGCTCCATCTCACACACACACTCAACTACACGCTCTACAGGTCAGATTTACACTGAGCTTCTGCTCCATCTCACACACACACTCAACTACACGCTCTACAGGTCAGATTTACACTGAGCTTCAGCTCCATCTCACACACACACACTCAACTACACGCTCTACAGGTCAGATTTACACTGAGCTTCTGCTCCATCTCACACACACACTCAACTACACGCTCTACAGGTCAGATTTACACCAAGCTTCAGCTCCATCTCACACACACACTCAACTACACGCTCTACAGGTCAGATTTACACTGAGCTTCTGCTCCATCTCACACACACACTCAACTACACGCTCTACAGGTCAGATTTACACTGAGCTTCTGCTCCATCACACACACACACTCAACTACACGCTCTACAGGTCAGATTTACACCGAGCTTCTGCTCCATCTCACACACACACTCAACTACATGCTCTACAGGTCAGATTTACACCAAGCTTCAGCTCCATCTCACACACACACTCAACTACACGCTCTACAGGTCAGATTTACACCGAGCTTCTGCTCCATCTCACACACACACTCAACTACACGCTCTACAGGTCAGATTTACACCGAGCTTCTGCTCCATCTCACACACACACTCAACTACACGCTCTACAGGTCAGATTTACACTGAGCTTCTGCTCCATCTCACACACACACTCAACTACACGCTCTACAGGTCAGATTTACACTGAGCTTCTGCTCCATCTCACACACACACTCAACTACACGCTCTACAGGTCAGATTTACACTGAGCTTCTGCTCCATCTCACACACACACTCAACTACACGCTCTACAGGTCAGATTTACACTGAGCTTCTGCTCCATCTCACACACACACTCAACTACACGCTCTACAGGTCAGATTTACACTGAGCTTCAGCTCCATCTCACACACACACTCAACTACACGCTCTACAGGTCAGATTTACACTGAGCTTCTGCTCCATCTCACACACACACTCAACTACACGCTCTACAGGTCAGATTTACACTGAGCTTCAGCTCCATCTCACACACACACTCAACTACACGCTCTACAGGTCAGATTTACACTGAGCTTCTGCTCCATATCACACACACACACTCAACTACACGCTCTACAGGTCAGATTTACACCGAGCTTCTGCTCCATCTCACACACACACTCAACTACACGCTCTACAGGTCAGATTTACACTGAGCTTCAGCTCCATCTCACACACACACTCAACTACACGCTCTACAGGTCAGATTTACACCGAGCTTCTGCTCCATATCACACACACACACTCAACTACACGCTCTACAGGTCAGATTTACACTGAGCTTCAGCTCCATCTCACACACACACTCAACTACACGCTCTACAGGTCAGATTTACACTGAGCTTCTGCTCCATATCACACACACACACTCAACTACACGCTCTACAGGTCAGATTTACACTGAGCTTCAGCTCCATCTCACACACACACTCAACTACACGCTCTACAGGTCAGATTTACACTGAGCTTCAGCTCCATCTCACACACACACTCAACTACACGCTCTACAGGTCAGATTTACACTGAGCTTCTGCTCCATATCACACACACACACACTCAACTACACGCTCTACAGGTCAGATTTACACTGAGCTTCTGCTCCATCTCACACACACACTCAACTACACGCTCTACAGGTCAGATTTACACCGAGCTTCTGCTCCATCTCACACACACACTCAACTACACGCTCTACAGGTCAGATTTACACCGAGCTTCTGCTCCATCACACACACACACTCAACTACACGCTCTACAGGTCAGATTTACACTGAGCTTCAGCTCCATCTCACACACACACTCAACTACACGCTCTACAGGTCAGATTTACACCGAGCTTCAGCTCCATCTCACACACACACTCAACTACACGCTCTACAGGTCAGATTTACACCGAGCTTCAGCTCCATATCACACACACACTCAACTACACGCTCTACAGGTCAGATTTACACTGAGCTTCAGCTCCATCTCACACACACACTCAACTACACGCTCTACAGGTCAGATTTACACCGAGCTTCTGCTCCATCTCACACACACACTCAACTACACGCTCTACAGGTCAGATTTACACCGAGCTTCAGCTCCATATCACACACACACTCAACTACACGCTCTACAGGTCAGATTTACACTGAGCTTCTGCTCCATCTCACACACACACTCAACTACACGCTCTACAGGTCAGATTTACACCGAGCTTCTGCTCCATCTCACACACACACTCAACTACACGCTCTACAGGTCAGATTTACACCGAGCTTCAGCTCCATCTCACACACACACTCAACTACACGCTCTACAGGTCAGATTTACACTGAGCTTCAGCTCCATCTCACACACACACACTCAACTACACGCTCTACAGGTCAGATTTACACTGAGCTTCAGCTCCATCTCACACACACACTCAACTACACGCTCTACAGGTCAGATTTACACCGAGCTTCTGCTCCATCTCACACACACACTCAACTACACGCTCTACAGGTCAGATTTACACTGAGCTTCTGCTCCATCTCACACACACACTCAACTACACGCTCTACAGGTCAGATTTACACCGAGCTTCTGCTCCATCTCACACACACACTCAACTACACGCTCTACAGGTCAGATTTACACTGAGCTTCTGCTCCATCTCACACACACACTCAACTACACGCTCTACAGGTCAGATTTACACCGAGCTTCTGCTCCATCTCACACACACACTCAACTACACGCTCTACAGGTCAGATTTACACCGAGCTTCAGCTCCATCTCACACACACACTCAACTACACGCTCTACAGGTCAGATTTACACTGAGCTTCTGCTCCATCTCACACACACACTCAACTACACGCTCTACAGGTCAGATTTACACTGAGCTTCAGCTCCATCTCACACACACACTCAACTACACGCTCTACAGGTCAGATTTACACCGAGCTTCAGCTCCATCTCACACACACACTCAACTACACGCTCTACAGGTCAGATTTACACCGAGCTTCTGCTCCATCTCACACACACACTCAACTACACGCTCTACAGGTCAGATTTACACCGAGCTTCAGCTCCATCTCACACACACACTCAACTACACGCTCTACAGGTCAGATTTACACTGAGCTTCAGCTCCATCTCACACACACACACTCAACTACACGCTCTACAGGTCAGATTTACACTGAGCTTCAGCTCCATCTCACACACACACTCAACTACACGCTCTACAGGTCAGATTTACACCGAGCTTCTGCTCCATCTCACACACACACTCAACTACACGCTCTACAGGTCAGATTTACACTGAGCTTCTGCTCCATCTCACACACACACTCAACTACACGCTCTACAGGTCAGATTTACACCGAGCTTCTGCTCCATCTCACACACACACTCAACTACACGCTCTACAGGTCAGATTTACACTGAGCTTCTGCTCCATCTCACACACACACTCAACTACACGCTCTACAGGTCAGATTTACACCGAGCTTCTGCTCCATCTCACACACACACTCAACTACACGCTCTACAGGTCAGATTTACACCGAGCTTCAGCTCCATCTCACACACACACTCAACTACACGCTCTACAGGTCAGATTTACACTGAGCTTCTGCTCCATCTCACACACACACTCAACTACACGCTCTACAGGTCAGATTTACACTGAGCTTCAGCTCCATCTCACACACACACTCAACTACACGCTCTACAGGTCAGATTTACACTGAGCTTCAGCTCCATCTCACACACACACTCAACTACACGCTCTACAGGTCAGATTTACACCGAGCTTCAGCTCCATCTCACACACACACTCAACTACACGCTCTACAGGTCAGATTTACACTGAGCTTCTGCTCCATCTCACACACACACTCAACTACACGCTCTACAGGTCAGATTTACACTGAGCTTCTGCTCCATCTCACACACACACTCAACTACACGCTCTACAGGTCAGATTTACACAGAGCTTCTGCTCCATCTCACACACACACTCAACTACACGCTCTACAGGTCAGATTTACACCGAGCTTCAGCTCCATCTCACACACACACTCAACTACACGCTCTACAGGTCAGATTTACACTGAGCTTCAGCTCCATCTCACACACACACTCAACTACACGCTCTACAGGTCAGATTTACACCGAGCTTCAGCTCCATCTCACACACACACACTCAACTACACGCTCTACAGGTCAGTTACACCGAGCTTCAGCTCCATCTCACACACACACTCAACTACACGCTCTACAGGTCACATTTACACCGAGCTTCAGCTCCATCTCACACACACACTCAACTACACGCTCTACAGGTCAGATTTACACTGAGCTTCTGCTCCATCTCACACACACACTCAACTACACGCTCTACAGGTCAGATTTACACTGAGCTTCTGCTCCATCTCACACACACACTCAACTACACGCTCTACAGGTCACATTTACACCGAGCTTCAGCTCCATCTCACACACACACTCAACTACACGCTCTACAGGTCAGATTTACACTGAGCTTCAGCTCCATCTCACACACACACTCAACTACACGCTCTACAGGTCAGATTTACACTGAGCTTCTGCTCCATCTCACACACACACTCAACTACACGCTCTACAGGTCAGATTTACACCGAGCTTCAGCTCCATCTCACACACACACACTCAACTACACGCTCTACAGGTCAGATTTACACCGAGCTTCAGCTCCATCTCACACACACACTCAACTACACGCTCTACAGGTCACATTTACACCGAGCTTCAGCTCCATCTCACACACACACTCAACTACACGCTCTACAGGTCAGATTTACACTGAGCTTCTGCTCCATCTCACACACACACTCAACTACACGCTCTACAGGTCAGATTTACACTGAGCTTCTGCTCCATCTCACACACACACTCAACTACACGCTCTACAGGTCACATTTACACCGAGCTTCTGCTCCATCTCACACACACACTCAACTACACGCTCTACAGGTCAGATTTACACTGAGCTTCTGCTCCATCTCACACACACACTCAACTACACGCTCTACAGGTCAGATTTACACTGAGCTTCTGCTCCATCTCACACACACACTCAACTACACGCTCTACAGGTCAGATTTACACCGAGCTTCTGCTCCATCTCACACACACACACAACTACACGCTCTACAGGTCAGATTTACACCGAGCTTCAGCTCCATCTCACACACACACACTCAACTACACGCTCTACAGGTCAGATTTACACCGAGCTTCAGCTCCATCTCACACACACACTCAACTACACGCTCTACAGGTCAGATTTACACTGAGCTTCAGCTCCATCTCACACACACACTCAACTACACGCTCTACAGGTCAGATTTACACCGAGCTTCAGCTCCATCTCACACACACACTCAACTACACGCTCTACAGGTCAGATTTACACAGAGCTTCTGCTCCATCTCACACACACACTCAACTACACGCTCTACAGGTCAGATTTACACCGAGCTTCTGCTCCATATCACACACACACTCAACTACACGCTCTACAGGTCAGATTTACACTGAGCTTCTGCTCCATCTCACACACACACTCAACTACACGCTCTACAGGTCAGATTTACACCGAGCTTCTGCTCCATATCACACACACACTCAACTACACGCTCTACAGGTCAGATTTACACTGAGCTTCTGCTCCATCTCACACACACACTCAACTACACGCTCTACAGGTCAGATTTACACCGAGCTTCTGCTCCATCTCACACACACACTCAACTACACGCTCTACAGGTCAGATTTACACCGAGCTTCAGCTCCATCTCACACACACACTCAACTACACGCTCTACAGGTCAGATTTACACTGAGCTTCTGCTCCATCTCACACACACACTCAACTACACGCTCTACAGGTCAGATTTACACTGAGCTTCAGCTCCATCACACACACACACTCAACTACACGCTCTACAGGTCAGATTTACACCGAGCTTCTGCTCCATCTCACACACACACTCAACTACACGCTCTACAGGTCAGATTTACACTGAGCTTCTGCTCCATCTCACACACACACTCAACTACACGCTCTACAGGTCAGATTTACACTGAGCTTCAGCTCCATCTCACACACACACACTCAACTACACGCTCTACAGGTCAGATTTACACCGAGCTTCTGCTCCATCTCACACACACACTCAACTACACGCTCTACAGGTCAGATTTACACCGAGCTTCTGCTCCATCTCACACACACACTCAACTACACGCTCTACAGGTCAGATTTACACCGAGCTTCAGCTCCATCTCACACACACACTCAACTACACGCTCTACAGGTCAGATTTACACTGAGCTTCTGCTCCATCTCACACACACACTCAACTACACGCTCTACAGGTCAGATTTACACCGAGCTTCAGCTCCATCTCACACACACACTCAACTACACGCTCTACAGGTCAGATTTACACCGAGCTTCAGCTCCATCTCACACACACACTCAACTACACGCTCTACAGGTCAGATTTACACTGAGCTTCAGCTCCATCTCACACACACACTCAACTACACGCTCTACAGGTCAGATTTACACCGAGCTTCTGCTCCATCTCACACACACACTCAACTACACGCTCTACAGGTCAGATTTACACTGAGCTTCTGCTCCATCTCACACACACACTCAACTACACGCTCTACAGGTCAGATTTACACTGAGCTTCTGCTCCATCTCACACACACACTCAACTACACGCTCTACAGGTCAGATTTACACTGAGCTTCTGCTCCATCTCACACACACACTCAACTACACGCTCTACAGGTCAGATTTACACCGAGCTTCTGCTCCATCTCACACACACACTCAACTACACGCTCTACAGGTCAGATTTACACCGAGCTTCTGCTCCATCTCACACACACACTCAACTACACGCTCTACAGGTCAGATTTACACCGAGCTTCAGCTCCATCTCACACACACACTCAACTACACGCTCTACAGGTCAGATTTACACCGAGCTTCAGCTCCATATCACACACACACTCAACTACACGCTCTACAGGTCAGATTTACACCGAGCTTCTGCTCCATCTCACACACACACTCAACTACACGCTCTACAGGTCAGATTTACACCGAGCTTCAGCTCCATCTCACACACACACTCAACTACACGCTCTACAGGTCAGATTTACACCGAGCTTCAGCTCCATCTCACACACACACTCAACTACACGCTCTACAGGTCAGATTTACACTGAGCTTCAGCTCCATCTCACACACACACTCAACTACACGCTCTACAGGTCAGATTTACACCGAGCTTCTGCTCCATCTCACACACACACTCAACTACACGCTCTACAGGTCAGATTTACACTGAGCTTCTGCTCCATCTCACACACACACTCAACTACACGCTCTACAGGTCAGATTTACACTGAGCTTCTGCTCCATCTCACACACACACTCAACTACACGCTCTACAGGTCAGATTTACACTGAGCTTCTGCTCCATCTCACACACACACTCAACTACACGCTCTACAGGTCAGATTTACACTGAGCTTCTGCTCCATCTCACACACACACTCAACTACACGCTCTACAGGTCAGATTTACACTGAGCTTCAGCTCCATCTCACACACACACTCAACTACACGCTCTACAGGTCAGATTTACACTGAGCTTCTGCTCCATCTCACACACACACTCAACTACACGCTCTACAGGTCAGATTTACACCGAGCTTCTGCTCCATCTCACACACACACTCAACTACACGCTCTACAGGTCAGATTTACACCGAGCTTCTGCTCCATCTCACACACACACTCAACTACACGCTCTACAGGTCAGATTTACACTGAGCTTCTGCTCCATCTCACACACACACTCAACTACACGCTCTACAGGTCAGATTTACACTGAGCTTCTGCTCCATCTCACACACACACACTCAACTACACGCTCTACAGGTCAGATTTACACCGAGCTTCTGCTCCATCTCACACACACACTCAACTACACGCTCTACAGGTCAGATTTACACCGAGCTTCTGCTCCATCTCACACACACACACTCAACTACACGCTCTACAGGTCAGATTTACACTGAGCTTCTGCTCCATCTCACACACACACTCAACTACACGCTCTACAGGTCAGATTTACACTGAGCTTCAGCTCCATCTCACACACACACTCAACTACACGCTCTACAGGTCAGATTTACACTGAGCTTCAGCTCCATCTCACACACACACTCAACTACACGCTCTACAGGTCAGATTTACACTGAGCTTCTGCTCCATCTCACACACACACTCAACTACACGCTCTACAGGTCAGATTTACACCGAGCTTCAGCTCCATCTCACACACACACTCAACTACACGCTCTACAGGTCAGATTTACACTGAGCTTCTGCTCCATCTCACACACACACTCAACTACACGCTCTACAGGTCAGATTTACACTGAGCTTCAGCTCCATCTCACACACACACTCAACTACACGCTCTACAGGTCAGATTTACACTGAGCTTCAGCTCCATCTCACACACACACTCAACTACACGCTCTACAGGTCAGATTTACACCGAGCTTCAGCTCCATCTCACACACACACTCAACTACACGCTCTACAGGTCAGATTTACACCGAGCTTCTGCTCCATCTCACACACACACTCAACTACACGCTCTACAGGTCAGATTTACACCGAGCTTCTGCTCCATCTCACACACACACTCAACTACACGCTCTACAGGTCAGATTTACACCGAGCTTCAGCTCCATCTCACACACACACTCAACTACACGCTCTACAGGTCAGATTTACACTGAGCTTCTGCTCCATCTCACACACACACTCAACTACACGCTCTACAGGTCAGATTTACACTGAGCTTCAGCTCCATCTCACACACACACTCAACTACACGCTCTACAGGTCAGATTTACACTGAGCTTCAGCTCCATCTCACACACACACTCAACTACACGCTCTACAGGTCAGATTTACACCGAGCTTCTGCTCCATCTCACACACACACTCAACTACACGCTCTACAGGTCAGATTTACACTGAGCTTCAGCTCCATCTCACACACACACTCAACTACACGCTCTACAGGTCAGATTTACACCGAGCTTCAGCTCCATCTCACACACACACTCAACTACACGCTCTACAGGTCAGATTTACACCGAGCTTCAGCTCCATCTCACACACACACTCAACTACACGCTCTACAGGTCAGATTTACACTGAGCTTCAGCTCCATCTCACACACACACTCAACTACACGCTCTACAGGTCAGATTTACACTGAGCTTCAGCTCCATCTCACACACACACTCAACTACACGCTCTACAGGTCAGATTTACACTGAGCTTCTGCTCCATCTCACACACACACTCAACTACACGCTCTACAGGTCAGATTTACACTGAGCTTCAGCTCCATCTCACACACACACTCAACTACACGCTCTACAGGTCAGATTTACACTGAGCTTCTGCTCCATCTCACACACACACTCAACTACACGCTCTACAGGTCAGATTTACACTGAGCTTCAGCTCCATCTCACACACACACTCAACTACACGCTCTACAGGTCAGATTTACACTGAGCTTCAGCTCCATCTCACACACACACTCAACTACACGCTCTACAGGTCAGATTTACACCGAGCTTCAGCTCCATCTCACACACACACACTCAACTACACGCTCTACAGGTCAGATTTACACCGAGCTTCTGCTCCATCTCACACACACACTCAACTACACGCTCTACAGGTCACATTTACACCGAGCTTCAGCTCCATCTCACACACACACTCAACTACACGCTCTACAGGTCAGATTTACACTGAGCTTCTGCTCCATATCACACACACACTCAACTACACGCTCTACAGGTCAGATTTACACTGAGCTTCAGCTCCATCACACACACACACTCAACTACACGCTCTACAGGTCAGATTTACACTGAGCTTCTGCTCCATCTCACACACACACTCAACTACACGCTCTACAGGTCAGATTTACACCGAGCTTCTGCTCCATCTCACACACACACTCAACTACACGCTCTACAGGTCAGATTTACACTGAGCTTCTGCTCCATCTCACACACACACACTCAACTACACGCTCTACAGGTCAGATTTACACTGAGCTTCTGCTCCATCTCACACACACACTCAACTACACGCTCTACAGGTCAGATTTACACTGAGCTTCTGCTCCATCTCACACACACACTCAACTACACGCTCTACAGGTCAGATTTACACCGAGCTTCTGCTCCATCTCACACACACACTCAACTACACGCTCTACAGGTCAGATTTACACCGAGCTTCTGCTCCATCTCACACACACACTCAACTACACGCTCTACAGGTCAGATTTACACTGAGCTTCTGCTCCATCTCACACACACACTCAACTACACGCTCTACAGGTCAGATTTACACTGAGCTTCTGCTCCATCTCACACACACACTCAACTACACGCTCTACAGGTCAGATTTACACTGAGCTTCTGCTCCATCTCACACACACACTCAACTACACGCTCTACAGGTCAGATTTACACCGAGCTTCTGCTCCATCTCACACACACACTCAACTACACGCTCTACAGGTCAGATTTACACCGAGCTTCTGCTCCATCTCACACACACACTCAACTACACGCTCTACAGGTCAGATTTACACCGAGCTTCTGCTCCATCTCACACACACACTCAACTACACGCTCTACAGGTCAGATTTACACTGAGCTTCTGCTCCATCTCACACACACACTCAACTACACGCTCTACAGGTCAGATTTACACTGAGCTTCAGCTCCATCACACACACACACTCAACTACACGCTCTACAGGTCAGATTTACACTGAGCTTCAGCTCCATCTCACACACACACTCAACTACACGCTCTACAGGTCAGATTTACACCGAGCTTCAGCTCCATCTCACACACACACACTCAACTACACGCTCTACAGGTCAGATTTACACCGAGCTTCTGCTCCATCTCACACACACACTCAACTACACGCTCTACAGGTCAGATTTACACCGAGCTTCTGCTCCATCTCACACACACACTCAACTACACGCTCTACAGGTCAGATTTACACTGAGCTTCTGCTCCATCTCACACACACACTCAACTACACGCTCTACAGGTCAGATTTACACCGAGCTTCAGCTCCATCTCACACACACACACTCAACTACACGCTCTACAGGTCAGATTTACACTGAGCTTCTGCTCCATCTCACACACACACACTCAACTACACGCTCTACAGGTCAGATTTACACTGAGCTTCAGCTCCATCTCACACACACACTCAACTACACGCTCTACAGGTCAGATTTACACTGAGCTTCAGCTCCATCTCACACACACACTCAACTACACGCTCTACAGGTCAGATTTACACTGAGCTTCAGCTCCATCACACACACACACTCAACTACACGCTCTACAGGTCAGATTTACACCGAGCTTCAGCTCCATCTCACACACACACTCAACTACACGCTCTACAGGTCAGATTTACACTGAGCTTCAGCTCCATCACACACACACACTCAACTACACGCTCTACAGGTCAGATTTACACTGAGCTTCAGCTCCATCTCACACACACACTCAACTACACGCTCTACAGGTCAGATTTACACTGAGCTTCTGCTCCATCTCACACACACACTCAACTACACGCTCTACAGGTCAGATTTACACTGAGCTTCAGCTCCATCTCACACACACACTCAACTACACGCTCTACAGGTCAGATTTACACTGAGCTTCAGCTCCATCACACACACACACTCAACTACACGCTCTACAGGTCAGATTTACACTGAGCTTCAGCTCCATCACACACACACACTCAACTACACGCTCTACAGGTCAGATTTACACTGAGCTTCAGCTCCATCTCACACACACACTCAACTACACGCTCTACAGGTCAGATTTACACTGAGCTTCAGCTCCATCACACACACACACTCAACTACACGCTCTACAGGTCAGATTTACACCAAGCTTCAGCTCCATCTCACACACACACTCAACTACACGCTCTACAGGTCAGATTTACACTGAGCTTCTGCTCCATCTCACACACACACTCAACTACACGCTCTACAGGTCAGATTTACACCAAGCTTCAGCTCCATCTCACACACACACTCAACTACACGCTCTACAGGTCAGATTTACACTGAGCTTCTGCTCCATCTCACACACACACTCAACTACACGCTCTACAGGTCAGATTTACACTGAGCTTCTGCTCCATCTCACACACACACTCAACTACACGCTCTACAGGTCAGATTTACACCAAGCTTCAGCTCCATCTCACACACACACTCAACTACACGCTCTACAGGTCAGATTTACACTGAGCTTCTGCTCCATCTCACACACACACTCAACTACACGCTCTACAGGTCAGATTTACACTGAGCTTCTGCTCCATCTCACACACACACTCAACTACACGCTCTACAGGTCAGATTTACACCGAGCTTCAGCTCCATCTCACACACACACTCAACTACACGCTCTACAGGTCAGATTTACACTGAGCTTCTGCTCCATCTCACACACACACTCAACTACACGCTCTACAGGTCAGATTTACACTGAGCTTCAGCTCCATCACACACACACACTCAACTACACGCTCTACAGGTCAGATTTACACTGAGCTTCTGCTCCATCTCACACACACACTCAACTACACGCTCTACAGGTCAGATTTACACTGAGCTTCTGCTCCATCTCACACACACACACTCAACTACACGCTCTACAGGTCAGATTTACACCGAGCTTCAGCTCCATCTCACACACACACACTCAACTACACGCTCTACAGGTCAGATTTACACTGAGCTTCTGCTCCATCTCACACACACACTCAACTACACGCTCTACAGGTCAGATTTACACTGAGCTTCTGCTCCATCTCACACACACACTCAACTACACGCTCTACAGGTCAGATTTACACCGAGCTTCAGCTCCATCTCACACACACACACTCAACTACACGCTCTACAGGTCAGATTTACACTGAGCTTCAGCTCCATCACACACACACACTCAACTACACGCTCTACAGGTCAGATTTACACTGAGCTTCTGCTCCATCTCACACACACACTCAACTACACGCTCTACAGGTCAGATTTACACTGAGCTTCAGCTCCATCACACACACACACTCAACTACACGCTCTACAGGTCAGATTTACACTGAGCTTCTGCTCCAT
This sequence comes from Abramis brama, assembly GCF_963993115.1. Classification (NCBI taxonomy): domain Eukaryota; kingdom Metazoa; phylum Chordata; class Actinopteri; order Cypriniformes; family Leuciscidae; genus Abramis; species Abramis brama. Next base: position 35,727,794 of record NC_139979.1, on the reverse strand, counting down.
CTCACACACACACTCAACTACACGCTCTACAGGTCAGATTTACACCGAGCTTCTGCTCCATCTCACACACACACTCAACTACACGCTCTACAGGTCAGATTTACACCGAGCTTCAGCTCCATATCACACACACACTCAACTACACGCTCTACAGGTCAGATTTACACCGAGCTTCTGCTCCATCTCACACACACACTCAACTACACGCTCTACAGGTCAGATTTACACCGAGCTTCAGCTCCATCTCACACACACACTCAACTACACGCTCTACAGGTCAGATTTACACCGAGCTTCAGCTCCATCTCACACACACACTCAACTACACGCTCTACAGGTCAGATTTACACCGAGCTTCAGCTCCATCTCACACACACACACTCAACTACACGCTCTACAGGTCAGATTTACACCGAGCTTCTGCTCCATCTCACACACACACTCAACTACACGCTCTACAGGTCAGATTTACACCGAGCTTCTGCTCCATCTCACACACACACTCAACTACACGCTCTACAGGTCAGATTTACACTGAGCTTCAGCTCCATCACACACACACACTCAACTACACGCTCTACAGGTCAGATTTACACTGAGCTTCTGCTCCATCTCACACACACACTCAACTACACGCTCTACAGGTCAGATTTACACTGAGCTTCTGCACTATCTCACACACACACTCAACTACACGCTCTACAGGTCAGATTTACACTGAGCTTCAGCTCCATCTCACACACACACACTCAACTACACGCTCTACAGGTCAGATTTACACCGAGCTTCAGCTCCATCTCACACACACACACTCAACTACACGCTCTACAGGTCAGATTTACACCGAGCTTCTGCTCCATCTCACACACACACTCAACTACACGCTCTACAGGTCAGATTTACACTGAGCTTCTGCTCCATCTCACACACACACTCAACTACACGCTCTACAGGTCAGATTTACACTGAGCTTCTGCTCCATCTCACACACACACTCAACTACACGCTCTACAGGTCAGATTTACACTGAGCTTCTGCTCCATCTCACACACACACTCAACTACACGCTCTACAGGTCAGATTTACACTGAGCTTCTGCTCCATCTCACACACACACTCAACTACACGCTCTACAGGTCAGATTTACACTGAGCTTCAGCTCCATCACACACACACACTCAACTACACGCTCTACAGGTCAGATTTACATCTTTACATCTCAAACACACACACAGGACTTCATTTGATGGACAGATGCTTTGATGAAACACAGCATTAGAGATCTTTAATGGGTAACACTTTATAACACTGTTCCTTCATTAATGAATAACTACAGAGGAACAAATGAGTAATGCACTATTAACATTCTAGTAAATACTATTAACTAACAAGAAACTCTGATTAACAAATTAGTAAGTAATAGCGCTCAGTCGAATGTGGTAGTTCACTATTAGCTAATATTTTTCGTACCCCACTGAAGACGACTTGGAACATCTCGGTTACGTATATAACCCTCGTTCACGCTTAGGGAGCCTGTCATCTTCGAGTATTGATAAAACGAGCTAATGCACTTTGGCGTGTGAGATTTGCATCTCGTGCTCCGCCCGCAGTGCGGGTATAAACACAGAAGCAGATGCGAACACCATTAGTTTTTCGCTGAGGAGATGAGCGGAGCCTGGAGTCAGCGGTGGTCCGGCAATAGCGGCGACGGGACCTCATCTCCGTTCCCTCCTTCACGAGGGTTACATACGCAACCGAGACGTTCCCTTTCAGTTCCGTCAAGTTCGATGTAGTTCGACGTACCGTACTGATTTAGATCCCAATTAACACGCCATCTAGTGCTGCCACAACACTCTATAAACCAACACTCTTTAGAGACATCGACCTATTATACATTATGCTTTATTAATATTAATCATGAACCTGTATATAGTAGTCCTCAGTGATGTATGAAAAATAGTAGATACTGATTATCTAATAGTGAACGACCACATTCGACTGAGCGCTATTACTCACTAACTCATTAATCAGAGTTTCTTGTCAGTTAATAGAAGCTACTAGAATGTTACTAGTGTGTTACTCATTTGTTCCTGTGTAGTTATTCATTAATGAAGGAACAGTGTTATAAAGTGTTACCCTTTAATGTCATTATGACAAGCTTAAAAACACGTCTGGTTGATTACGAGACAGCGGCGAAGCATCTTTCTCAGACACTCACTCCTGTCGTGTGTGTAGGCCGCAGTGATCCGGCAGGACTCGTTCCTGGAGGTGTACATGCAGAAGGACTCGAGCGTGTCCCATGAGCCTCTGCTGGAGCCGGCCGGGCCCGATCTGACCGAGCTACAGCACAAATACAACCTTCTGCAAGGAGAAGTGATCCGACTACGGGCCGCCCAGAGCCAGACGAGCAATGGAGCGCCGGTTCAGCTGCAGAAACAGGAGCCGCTGAAAGCCCAGGACACAGTGGACCAGTCCGATCGGCCGGACGACGGCAAGATGATGCCTCCTCGAGCCGACAGCCCCAGAGGTGAGGCCAGAGCTCATGTCCACTGCTCTGGGAGCATGTAGCCTGCCGGTCTTGCCTGGTTCTTGTCTCTGAAGTGGAGATGGAGGGCGTTTTGTTTCCATCCACAGGCTTTTATGCAGAATTATAAACAAACTTAAGAACAAACAAGTAAAAGTAATTGTTTGACAATGCAATAAAGCTGCACTGACTGACCTGTGATGTTTTCCTGCTCATGTTTTCAGATCTGCAGGATATTCCTGAGGAGAGCGAGTGTGGGACCGAAGCTCACAGTTAACATCACACACACACACACACACACACACATCACACACACACACACACACACTCGCTGTCAATCTCAGTCACACACTCACACACTCTCAATCTCAATCACACACTCACACACGCTGTCAATCTCAGTCACACACGCTCAATCTCAGTCACACACACACACTGTCAATCTCAGTCACACACGCTGTCAATCTCAGTCGCACACGCTCAATCTCAGTCACACACACGCTGTCAATCTCAGTCACACACGCTCAATCTCAGTCACACACACGCTGTCAATCTGTCACACACTCTCAATCTCAATCACACACTCACACACGCTGTCAATCTCAGTCGCACACGCTCAATCTCAGTCACACACACACACTGTCAATCTCAGTCACACACACGCAATCTCAATCACACACACACACACGCTGTCAATCTCAATCACACACTCACACACGCTGAATCTCAGTCACACACTCACATTCGCTGTCAATCTCTGTCACACACTCACACTCGCTGTCAATCTCAGTCACACACATACACACACACACACACACTCGCTGTCAAAGCCACGGATATCTGCTATGGCGAGGCTTTATCATCTATTTTCCATCGCTCTGCCAATAATGCTGGACAACCAATAGGAAATGTGCTTCTGGTCACATGGCCAGAGCAGCGGCTGTTATATAACACTACAACTAAACTACACCAGTCAATACCCGAGGAGGAATCCGGATCTCTGAAGTCGTGTGTTTAAACTCTGAACGGCTGTGTGTAATCCTGTAAATACTGTGTGTTCTGGAGGACCAGGCGTTTTCTAAAGACGGATCAGTGTGTTCACTCAGACTCGCCGTCGGTTCACGCTGAGTCTGCCGCTGGACACTGGCGTCACGCATTTATATTCAACATAGTGTAGAACAAGTCTTTTTAAAAGATCTTTAGACATTTTACAGTTGCTATTTAAACGGTTTATGGTGTATTTTTTATTTCTTTGATGAAAGGATTTAATGAGTTAGAAATGAAGGAAACTTTACTGACTTTAGAACTCTTGTTTCCACTTTAGCTGTATTATTGTCCATTATTATATTATTGTAATGATGTGCTGAAACAAACGTGATATTACGGTAAAGATTATGAGTTGTAGCACATTAAATGCCCTGGTTATTTGGCAGAAACATGAATAGTTCTAATAACCTCCACGGTTTACCTCTTATAAAGGGTTATAAATGAGCGGAGGTCTTCTCCTGGGCCGCTGAAGATGATATTAATGTTTATGATAACGGAATGTAGTGGGAAAATGATTGTGAATTCTCCTCTGGCCACTTGAAATCACACTAAAGCTTTGTTTAAAATCACTCTGGTGATATTGTCTATGTTTTATGAATGTTTGAGGAAGAAAGCATCCTTTAAACTGCTGTTCAATCATTGTTTATAAATATATTGCATTTTTATGTTTTTCATAGTACTGTGTGTTGAAATATATGGCTGTAATCATGTATTCTGCTTTGCATCTATATAAATGCATTGATGATTGCTGTACTCCAGTTCTTTATCTACACGTCAACATTTGAACATCTTCCTTCACGTTACTCTCAGTGTTTCTGCCGTCTCACACGATAAGGCTGATCTTGTATATCAGTATATCTCTGGAGAACAGGTTAACTGCAGTACTGTCATAGCGATGTACTTTTAAAGTGTAGGATTACACATTTAAGAATATCTGCTGATCCTACATCCTTACACAACATCTCATGAAAAACTCAGGTGAACTGCACTGGGCATTCAAGGTGAACATGATGGCATCAGTTCAATATAGTTTCCACTGAAGGGGTTTAATCAGTGTTTGATCTTCCTACTGAGAGTCAAACTATGTGTGAATGATTACATCGTCTTAGTTCTCGTGACCATGTGATGCTTACAAATTTGGGGGTACCATTATCTTCAGTCAGGGGTAATTGTCTCTATTGTCTTTAGATGATTAGATTTAGTGGTCACCTCTAAGGTTGTGTGTGGGTCAACACCTTTAAGGACTGCCCACTGAATGCCTGTAAGATACCATGTAAAGTCCCCTTAGTCAGACTTGACCTCAGCTCCCGACAGCTCGTGTCCTCGATACAGAATCCTGCTGAAGACACAACCGTCTCCTGGTCTCCGCTTCTGAGTTTCCTACAAAAGTGATCAGCTAACCTAGCTAGTTATTTTTACTGTTGCCATTTTATTCTATTTTAATATTCAATGTTAGTGAGTAGAAAATCTAATCAGTCTCCATCGACTTCTATTGGTTTATAATTTCCTTCTCAACACTTCAGTGAAACCTGTAAAGAAACAAACTTTAAAATACAAAAACTTTAAGACCTTTTTTAGTGTATTTTTATGTTTGTCCCAAATTTAGGTTGTTATGCATTGAAAAGTCGCCCTTGCGCATGTTAAAACAAAGAGCATCAAGGTACACCGTCCTGGGTTTGACGATTATCCATTTGAAAGTAATGAATGAACAATAATTAATATGGAAATAGCTTCAGAGGATCTGGAATAACTTGCTTTTGTGGTATTAAAAAATAACAGGATTAGCTATTATTTTGGGCAAACTATTCCTTTAATATTGCTCTCACATCTTGTAAATGTATGAGATTTTTTACACAGAAAATACAGAATAACAATACAATCTCGAGGATGTTTTACAGCAGTTTTCTTATTAAACCTCTGAACAGAACTGTGAATATTGTGGGTGTGAAAGAACAATGTGAGGAATCTTTAGAAACCTTCGCTTTATATGAACTGAACTGAATAATGATCGTCTTTACAGCAGAATTAGTCTTACACAGTGTCCTAACTACACGCGCCGCGATGCGCGATAAAAGGTTATTTTCCATGTTGATCAGTGTTTGTCCTAACCAGCCGCGACGGCGACACGAGACCATTCTGTCAGTGTGTCAGTTTCTATCTTTCTGCGACGTCGCGCTGGAACAACAAACACAAAGTGTGGCGATGATAATCTCAGGTGCTGTTTATGTGCTTTATTTAATGTTAAAAGCGTGTCATGTGACTCTGAATATCATTTAGTGCTCCAGCTTTGTTAAAGCAACAATGGACGTAATTCACCTCAGATCTTGAAATGAAACAAATGGAAACAAGAAAGTTCAAACTGAGAACAAACAAGTGTATTCTTTGACAAAGACTGTTTTAGTAACTCAGTATGTATTTTTAATAATGTTTAAATGGTGTAATGTTTGTGAATTTGATTATGTAGACTTGTCCATTTTCTTGCGAGTGCCGTCAGGATTACTCTCTGGTGTATGTGCACTCGCCGCGAGACTCCGCCCACACGCTGCTCTGATTGGCTGTGGGCTTTGATTGATTTTGACGCATCTCGCAGTCGCGTCGCTTCTGGTGTGGACAGACAAATTGCTTGTCGCTGGAATCTTTTTGCATCGCGTCTGGTTAGGACACGTTTTTGTCCTAAAAATTTTTGTCCAAGTTTGCATCATCAGTTCTGTTTATTATGTCCCTGACTCTGCTCCGGAACGCCAGTAAAGTGAGCGAATGAGGAGAAGTGTGGATTATGGTCCGATGATGAGGTTTAAGGATGCGTGTTCATGTTTGAGTGAGCGAGGACAGAAGCTCCTCCAGCTGTTTCTCCAGAAGCTCGTGTTCTCCGTCGTTCCGGAGGATCCAGTCGAACTGCAGTCCCTCATCCAGGCCGCACTCGGACTCGGCGTCGTCCACACCTGAGCAGCGCACAACAGCGTTAGCTCTTCAGGGCTCTCGTTTATAAAGCACTTATAATACAGGCGCCCGAAAGCAAAAGATGGCATACACCAACAAATATTCAGACTTATAAAACGTATGATAAAACATGTTGCCACATTTCACTTCCATTCTTTCAGGGGTAAATCAAGAAGAAAGTATACACTGTACATAATTGTACTAGACATGTGTGAAATTAATTCTGGAAAAAATAAATACTCTGAACCCCAAGTTAATTTCTGGTTAGATCAGAATGTACACAAACTGAGAAAGTCAAAAAGTGTTAGTTTGTGCCCCGCTCTGTCCTACTAATGGCTCACAGTTTCCCATCATAAGGTCAGGGGTTAACTTAACTAACTAACTTAACTTAATCGTTCCCCAATGACATCCGTTTCTGCTTCTTGGGAGGCTTTTGAACCTATCAGCCTCCAGACACTGAAGGATGTGTCCAACTCTAACCTTCATGTTGTCCTAACGATATCATTCACCCGAGATCTTTAAAATGAATCACTGATTGGGTTGGTCCAGGTATGGTGTCTCTCATCAACAAGTGTGTCCACACGGGCTCTGCTCCTGCCAGTCTTACAGTGACCGGTCCCTCCTCTGCTCAAGAAGCCTTCACTAGAGAAGTTTTGACACGATTGACCACACTACTCTATTTTCTAGACTAGAGTCTTGGGTGGGTCTAAAAGCTTCTGTTCTGAGATGGTTTCAGTCATACCTGTCTGAGAGAGTTTATAGTAAAGATGGGTAATTTCACCTCTGACCTGTGGCCTTCCACAGGGCTCTATTGTGTCCTTTATTTTTATGCGGATGACACTCACATATATATACCAATCAAAAGAATAACCCTGTAGCGATTACATCTCTTCTGCGATGCTTAGCAGAGGCTAAATCATGGCTAGCCCAAAATATCCTCTTCCTAAATGAAGACAAGACTGAGGTTATTGTTTTCGGCCCAGATGAAAACTCTCAGTGTATTAGCCCTGATTTAGAGAGTCTGTCCTCAAGGGTGCAGAACTGTTCTTGTTGACCAGCCTTTAAAATTTCACAAACCAGCCAGACTTCTTCATAAGTGTCGTAAATATGAACACATCTCTCCTATTCTCAGATCTCTACACTGGCTGCCAGTTCACCAGAGAATAACGTTTTTAAATCTCTACATAACTTATCTCCTTATCTCTCTGAGCTTCTTCATCCCTACACTCCCTCCGCCCGGAAGCCTGGGATCCCGGACTCTGCTGGGAACGCTTCGCTCTAGACTGGAGCGTAGAGGGCCACGGCTCTGGAGCCTCGAGAGATCAGAGCGGCCCCTTCTCTGTCTGCTTTCAGGTCTCTTTAAAAACCTACCCGTTTTCTTTACTATATGGATTATTTTCTTCGATTGGTTTTACTAATTTATATTTGAGTCTGATACTGTTTTGCTACTCCTGTTTTATGGTTACTCTTAGCTATGTTGCTCTTAGTTTTTGTTTTATTTGTTGTTATGCATGTTATATCTTTATTTAATCTTGTTGTTCTGTAAAGCACTTTGGTCAGCCTAGTGGTGCTTTGATCTGGTGTGTGTGTGTGTGTGTTGTACCTGTGGTGAACCTCCAGCCCCGCTGTGATCTGGTGTGTGTGTGTGTTGTACCTGTGGTGAACCTCCAGCCCCGCTGTGATCTGGTCTGCTCTGACGCCTCCACACGCACACACACACATCGGTCGGGAAACTCCTGCCGGAACCACTGTATATCCGATCTCCTCCTGCAGTCGCTGACGATCTGAGGAAGAGTGTGTGTTACTGAGGTCACATGACGACAGGAGAGCATGTGTTACTGAGGTCACATGACGACAGGAGAGCGTGTGTTAATGAGGTCACATGACGACAGGAGAGCGTGTGTTACTGAGGTCACATGACGACAGGAGAGCGTGTGTTACTGAGGTCACATGACGACAGGAGAGCGTGTGTTACTGAGGTCACATGACGACAGGAGAGCGTGTGTTACTGAGGTCACATGACGACAGGAGAGCGTGTGTTACTGAGGTCACATGACGACAGGAGAGCGTGTGTTAATGAGGTCACATGACGACAGGAGAGCGTGTGTTACTGAGGTCACATGACGACAGGAGAGCGTGTGTTACTGAGGTCACATGACGACAGGAGAGCGTGTGTTACTGAGGTCACATGACGACAGGAGAGCGTGTGTTACTGAGGTCACATGACGACAGGAGAGCGTGTGTTAATGAGGTCACATGACGACAGGAGAGCGTGTGTTACTGAGGTCATATGACGACAGGAGAGCGTGTGTTACCGAGGTCACATGACGACAGGAGAGCGTGTGTTACTGAGGTCACATGACGACAGGAGAGTGTGTTACTGACGACAGGAGAGAGTGTGTTACCGAGGTCACATGACGACAGGAGAGCGTGTGTTACCGAGGTCACATGACGACAGGAGAGCGTGTTACTGAGGTCACATGACGACAGGAGAGCGTGTGTTACCGAGGTCACATGACGACAGGAGAGCGTGTGTTACTGAGGTCACATGACGACAGGAGAGCGTGTGTTACCGAGGTCACATGACGACAGGAGAGCGTGTTACTGAGGTCACATGACGACAGGAGAGCGTGTTACTGAGGTCACATGACGACAGGAGAGCGCGTGTTACTGAGGTCACATGACGACAGGAGAGCGCGTGTTACCGAGGTCACATGACGACAGGAGAGCGTGTTACCGAGGTCACATGACGACAGGAGAGCGTGTGTTACCGAGGTCACATGACGACAGGAGAGCGTGTGTTACCGAGGTCACATGACGACAGGAGAGCGTGTGTTACCGAGGTCACATGACGACAGGAGAGCGTGTGTTACTGAGGTCACATGACGACAGGAGAGTGTGTTACTGACGACAGGAGAGAGTGTGTTACCGAGGTCACATGACGACAGGAGAGCGTGTGTTACCGAGGTCACATGACGACAGGAGAGCGTGTGTTACTGAGGTCACATGACGACAGGAGAGCGTGTGTTACCGAGGTCACATGACGACAGGAGAGCGTGTGTTACCGAGGTCACATGACGACAGGAGAGCGTGTGTTACTGAGGTCACATGACGACAGGAGAGCGTGTGTTACTGAGGTCACATGACGACAGGAGAGCGTGTGTTACTGAGGTCACATGACGACAGGAGAGCGTGTGTTACTGAGGTCACATGACGACAGGAGAGCGTGTGTTACTGAGGTCACATGACGACAGGAGAGCGTGTGTTACTGAGGTCACATGACGACAGGAGAGTGTGTGTTACCGAGGTCGTTACCGAGGTCACATGACGACAGGAGAGCGTGTGTTACTGAGGTCACATGACGACAGGAGAGTGTGTTACTGACGACAGGAGAGCGTGTGTTACTGAGGTCACATGACGACAGGAGAGCGTGTGTTACTGAGGTCACATGACGACAGGAGAGCGTGTTACTGAGGTCACATGACGACAGGAGAGCGTGTTACTGAGGTCACATGACGACAGGAGAGCGCGTGTTACCGAGGTCACATGACGACAGGAGAGCGCGTTACCGAGGTCACATGACGACAGGAGAGCGTGTGTTACCGAGGTCACATGACGACAGGAGAGCGTGTGTTACTGAGGTCACATGACGACAGGAGAGTGTGTGTTACCGAGGTCACATGACGACAGGAGAGCGTGTGTTACTGAGGTCACATGACGGCAGGAGAGCGTGTGTTACCGAGGTCACATGACGACAGGAGAGCGTGTGTTACCGAGGTCACATGACGACAGGCGAGCGTGTGTTACCGAGGTCACATGACGACAGGCGAGCGTGTTACCGAGGTCACATGACGACAGGAGAGCGTGTGTTACCGAGGTCACATGACGACAGGAGAGCGTGTTACTGAGGTCACATGACGACAGGAGAGCGTGTGTTACCGAGGTCACATGACGGCAGGAGAGCGTGTTACTGAGGTCACATGACGACAGGAGAGCGTGTGTTACTGAGGTCACATGACGACAGGAGAGCGTGTGTTACCGAGGTCACATGACGGCAGGAGAGCGTGTTACTGAGGTCACATGACGACAGGAGAGCGTGTGTTACTGAGGTCACATGACGACAGGAGAGCGTGTGTTACCGAGGTCACATGACGACAGGAGAGCGTGAGTTACCGAGGTCACATGACGACAGGAGAGCGTGTGTTACCGAGGTCACATGACGACAGGAGAGCGTGTGTTACTCTATCAGTAACAGAATGGAGAAAAAACCTTGGGAGAAACCAGGCTCAGTCACTCAGTTCTCGAACAGTGTTTGATTATGATTATGATTATGATTATGTACCCAGACGGGTTTCTCAGCGTGTTGGACGGCCAGCCGGCAGAAGAAGCCCGAGTCCTGCTGTCTCCTCATCTCTCCCCAGCGGATCATCTCGGCCCGATGCCTCTCCTTATACTGACCACAGCCCAGCAGCTCCTCGTAGTCCAGACCATGATCCTGAACAACACACACACACACACCAGTCAAACATCATGATCCTGAACAACACACACACCAGTCCTGAACAACACACACACCAGTCCTGAACATCACACACACACCAGTCACAAATCATGATCCTGAACATCACACACACACACACACACACACACACACACGTCAAAGTGTGTTTACACATTAATCTGATATTAAAATGAGCACTGCACGATTCTGCATAAACTGCGAATCATGATTTTTAATTTGCTTGTTTCATTACTGGATTAACTTCTGTGATAATACGAGTTACAGTCAGACAGGAATAATGATGCTGTGTTGAAGAGACTGTGAAGCGGTTTCAGCTGTGAATCATCATATCAGTGATTTCTGGAGGATCATGTGACACTGAAGACTTTGATCACAGGAATAATAAAAACACTTTACATTACACCAGCTGTTTTACATTGGAATAATATTTCACTGTTTGTACTGTATTTCTGATCAATATTTGTAGATTTTATTCTTCAATAGATTATCTGGACTACTGATAGACTACTGTTTTCCTATACGCCCTCTGATCATTTACATGAGTTATGGGAGTGATATAGTACAGGAGTACAGTACAGTCCCGGTCATTATTCTCCTCACCCTCAACTATTGAGATTGAGGAAACAACGAGAGGTCAGAGGTCATTTACAGCAGCTTAGATCCTTCTTCTGTATTGTGATGTACATATACAGACTATTGAAAAAGAACAAATGTAAGGCGGAGCTTGGTTCTGTGCGCCGGTTGCTGATTGGATGTTGGGACGTGGGCGTGGCTCTCAACAGTGTATGCAGATGAGCGTGTGCATAAATGCCTAATGTATCGAATATGATACTAAACAATTCACATATGCAAACTTTTTTTTAAGTTACAAATATTTAGCCTAAAGTTTAGAAATCTGCGTGTTATCACACACGTCAGGCTCTCCAGGGTTAAAGAGTGTAGTTTACCTGTGCATACTGCAGTTTGAGTGGCGCGGACAGTCTGAGTATACAGCACACCTCTGCAGTCAGCCTGCGATCACAACAACAGCATCAGCGTTCATGCAGGACTCACCTGTGCGCGCGACACTCGAGCTCACCTGTGCGCGCGACACTCAACTCACCTGTGCTGAATCAAATCTGCCACATAATCCTTCCCTGACTTCCGCTTCCCACTGAATAACAGGATAATCCTCGGCTGTGTGTGTGTCATGTCTGTGATCGCATGCACTGTGTTCTTCACACTCATAAACACATGTTCAGTGTGAGGAACCGCTTCATCTCGACTTTACCGTAATGAACCAAGATGTCGCAGCCACCAAAACGCATAAACACGCTTTGATGATGCTATTTTAGTTTTTCTCACTCAGTTATGTTTGTTAATGTATTTAATTGTGTTCTTTAAGACATCAGTGCAGATTTTTCTTCCACTGAAGGAAGCAGTGAATGTAGCTGTGTGATGTTAGGTCCGTGTTCGTGATGTTAGGTGTAGTTACGGTAATCGCGCGAGTGTCACGCCATCAGCTCACGGGGTATGTGCTTAATATATTCACATCCTTTTAACGCGAAATTATTTTGATATTACTTAAATAGCACCAGAGACTCTTTCATAAAGCAATTGTCTTAAAATACTCACGTATTTCTTTACTACTTTTTTTCCCCTGGCATCACTGACCCGGAAGTGAAACCACACCAGCGGGTCTCTGGATTTTGTTTATTTTCATCTTGAAATATTTACCTGCATGTGTACTAACACTCGGACTAACTGCGTCTAACACATATACTATTTCCTTATAATATCTTTATTTATTATTGAATGTTTGATTTGATTTCACTTTATCGTCATATGGAGTTTTTCCTCATTTTTGAAAGACGAACAGCTCATCTGATACATGTTTTATCTTGTGCTTTAAATGCCAAATGTCTGATTTTACACGGATAATAACGTACAGATCTTGGCGAGCGCGTTGTTTTTGTGTCCCGTGACCCGGAAGTGTTGGATCCGCCGCAGTGCTGTGGCCACTTCTCCTCGGGTGTTTGTTTACCTGTGAGGTTCTGCGGTTCTGGACTGGATGTGATGAACGGAAGCGCGAACACGCCTCTGGATAAAGAGGAGCACGTGCTGAAGCTCGGAGACAGTTTCGAGAAGAGACCCAAATCGTCCTTCCACACCATCAGATGTGAGTGACACAAACACAGCTCTAAGTTAATCTCAAGATTAGTGTTTAGCAGAAGCACCTTTAGCAGATGAATAATACACATCCAGCGCGTAGAGGTGATGTGACGTCATTGACAGCAGCGGGAAAATCAGACTGGATAATTTTGGCGCGATATTAACGGACAACTGAAGAAGCTAACGTAATCCGCGGGCTTTTATTATTCTGGCCCTGATTAATTACCAAATTATTAAATATATATATATATATATATATATATATATATATATATATATATATATATTGGTAACACTTTGTTTTAATGAAAATTGAATTTAAACAAAGTGAAAATTCAAACGCAAAAAATTCAATTAAATTTTTTGAATTTAAACGCATGAAAGTGAATTTGCGAACAAGAACAAATGTGAGATAAATCATTCAGAATAAACACGGCTATATTCCATAAAAAAACAAACAAGAATTGTCCATTTTGATTCAGGACCATTAAAGTGCCCCCATGATGCTATATTAAAGGCTCCTTTAGTTTTGGAGTCTCCTACAATAGGTTTACTTTAATCAAAAGTAAAAAAAACAAATCTTACTCCATCCTTTATCTTTACTCAAAGTAGTGAGAACGACAGACGATCTGCATTAACAGACAGAGAGTAATAACGTGAGTTTATGCCGGAAACTTAATATATAAACTTAATAATATATTAATATATAATATATAAAACACAAAACTAAGGATTTTGAACACCCGGTAGAACATGTATACATCAGTAATTAGTCATACTTACAGGGTGTGATCTGAGGAGCTGTACGCATGTATGGTGTGTGGGTCCAGTATACTGATGCACATGAACACAGAACACAGCGCTTGGTTTAAAGTCATATTGAAATGCTCACAAAGGAATCGAAATTTAAATTTTATGACAAGTATTTCGATTCCCACCCTGATTGTGATGTCACACGGCGCGCCTGTCCTGTGTGTGCTCCTCAGATGACTTTAAGCCGGCGTCGATCGACACGTCGTGTGAAGGAGACCTGCAGGTGGGCAAGGGCGAGGAGGTGACCATCACACTCCCACACATCCCGGTAAGAGTGTGTCCGTCTGCCGTGTGTGTGTGTGTGTGTGTGTGTGTGTGTGTGTGCTCACTCACTCTCGTCCGCAGGGATCCACGCCGCCCATGACCGTCTTCAAGGGCAACAAGAGGCCGTATCAGAAGGACTGCGTGCTCATCATCAACCACGACACGGGCGAGTACGTGCTGGAGAAGCTGAGCAGCAGCATACAGGTCAAGAAGACCAGGTGAGCACGCCGGAGGAGTCACTCATGAGTTTATTAAAGACACGCAACACACCTGCGTCTCTCTCTGAATGGCTGAATGTTTATTAGGCTGCTGTACCTTTAAGAGCAATGTACTGATACACACACGCTCTTCTCAGTGTTTACTTCACTATAACCGACTGTTCTGGTTAAAGGGGTCATCGGATGCCCATTTTCCACAAGTTGCTGTGATTCTTTAGGGTCTTCATGTAAAGTTTGATAAACTTCCTCAATGGTTGTGTAAGACAACACCCTGTACCTCCTCAGAAACAGCTCTGTCCACAGCGACCCGTGCCGGTGCATGTCTCTTTAAATTAGGGCTGCACGATTATGACAAAAATCATAATTGTTGATTATTACCTTGAAATTGTAATTGCGATTATTAATTACGATTATCACAATTTACATTGAATGATGTTTTGAATAGTTTGGCCATGGGACCCACATTTCCTCATGGGCATCAAGCCGCACCTTTTTAGGAATTATAGGCCTATTATAGTACATTTGTTTACACAAAAATTGTTGACACACAAGTTCTGTCCCCCTTTACTTAACATACAAATAAATTGTAAGAATATGACAAATACTGATTAATAAACAGTAGGCACTGCGAGGTTAAGCTTCTGAATAGCAGTCCCAAACTAGTTTTTGTTAATACACTCTTGGTGTGAGCCACCACAGTCATATAAAATATAGAAATAACCAATAACTGGCACTTTGGGGTTCTGGAAACAGCAGTTAGGCGACCATGCTGACACACACCACTTACAGGAGCTGGTGAAGAAGCACAGAAGCTGCTCCTGATAAACAGCAGGAACATCAGACCTCATGCAGCACATGACGCGCCAATAACGTGATTTATCGGTATTTTACTTTTATTTCGTTACTTACTAATTCACGACGTTGCATGCTCGTATTTCTTTTGCGCTTTAGTGAAGTGATGCAGCGCGCGCCCGAGTGCCCGCTACGAGCACAGTATGACGACGACAGGACATGACATTTCGACTTTCTGAGGTCAGAGACTTTATGAAAAGTTATGAAAATAGCGATAGAATAATGACAAGGACATATAGCCGGACAACATCATCTGACCACAGATACTGAATCTGGACAACGAGGTTTTTTCTAATTTAAAGCGTAACGACGTTGCATGCTTGTTTATTCTGCGCGTGCAGTTGAAGAGTGCGCTACTGCAGGACATGAAGAGCGCGCTACTGCAGGACATGAAGAGCGCGCTACTGCAGGACATGAAGAGAGCGCTACTGCAGGACATGAAGAGAGCGCTACTGCAGGACATGAAGAGAGCGCTACTGCAGGACATGAAGAGAGCGCTACTGCAGGACATGAAGAGAGCGCTACTGCAGGACATGAAGAGGGCGCTACTGCAGGACATGAAGAGAGCGCTACTGCAGGACATGAAGAGAGCGCTACTGCAGGACATGAAGAGAGCGCTACTGCAGGACATGAAGAGAGCGCTACTGCAGGACATGAAGAGGGCGCTACTGCAGGACATGAAGAGGGCGCTACTGCAGGACATGAAGAGAGCGCTACTGCAGGACATGAAGAGAGCGCTACTGCAGGACATGAAGAGAGCGCTACTGCAGGACATGAAGAGAGCGCTACTGCAGGACATGAAGAGGGCGCTACTGCAGGACATGAAGAGAGCGCGCTACTGCAGGACATGAAGAGAGCGCTACTGCAGGACATGAAGAGAGCGCGCTACTGCAGGACATGAAGAGAGCGCTACTGCAGGACATGAAGAGAGCGCTACTGCAGGACATGAAGAGAGCGCTACTGCAGGACATGAAGAGAGCGCTACTGCAGGACATGAAGAGAGCGCGCTACTGCAGGACATGAAGAGAGCGCTACTGCAGGACATGAAGAGAGCGCTACTGCAGGACATGAAGAGAGCGCTACTGCAGGACATGAAGAGAGCGCTACTGCAGGACATGAAGAGAGCGCTACTGCAGGACATGAAGAGAGCGCTACTGCAGGACATGAAGAGCGCGCGCTACTGCAGGACATGAAGAGAGCGCTACTGCAGGACATGAAGAGGGCGCTACTGCAGGACATGAAGAGGGCGCTACTGCAGGACATGAAGAGAGCGCTACTGCAGGACATGAAGAGAGCGCTACTGCAGGACATGAAGAGAGCGCTACTGCAGGACATGAAGAGGGCGCTACTGCAGGACATGAAGAGAGCGCGCTACTGCAGGACATGAAGAGAGCGCTACTGCAGGACATGAAGAGAGCGCTACTGCAGGACATGAAGAGAGCGCGCTACTGCAGGACATGAAGAGAGCGCTACTGCAGGACATGAAGAGAGCGCTACTGCAGGACATGAAGAGAGCGCTACTGCAGGACATGAAGAGAGCGCTACTGCAGGACATGAAGAGAGCGCGCTACTGCAGGACATGAAGAGAGCGCTACTGCAGGACATGAAGAGAGCGCTACTGCAGGACATGAAGAGGGCGCTACTGCAGGACATGAAGAGCGCGCTACTGCAGGACATGAAGAGAGCGCTACTGCAGGACATGAAGAGAGCGCTACTGCAGGACATGAAGAGAGCGCTACTGCAGGACATGAAGAGAGCGCTACTGCAGGACATGAAGAGGGCGCTACTGCAGGACATGAAGAGGGCGCTACTGCAGGACATGAAGAGAGCGCTACTGCAGGACATGAAGAGAGCGCTACTGCAGGACATGAAGAGGGCGCTACTGCAGGACATGAAGAGAGCGCTACTGCAGGACATGAAGAGGGCGCTACTGCAGGACATGAAGAGAGCGCTACTGCAGGACATGAAGAGAGCGCTACTGCAGGACATGAAGAGGGCGCTACTGCAGGACATGAAGAGAGCGCTACTGCAGGACATGAAGAGAGCGCGCTACTGCAGGACATGAAGAGAGCGCTACTGCAGGACATGAAGAGAGCGCTACTGCAGGACATGAAGAGAGCGCTACTGCAGGACATGAAGAGGGCGCTACTGCAGGACATGAAGAGGGCGCTACTGCAGGACATGAAGAGAGCGCTACTGCAGGACATGAAGAGCGCGCGCTACTGCAGGACATGAAGAGAGCGCTACTGCAGGACATGAAGAGAGCGCTACTGCAGGACATGAAGAGGGCGCTACTGCAGGACATGAAGAGGGCGCTACTGCAGGACATGAAGAGAGCGCTACTGCAGGACATGAAGAGGGCGCTACTGCAGGACATGAAGAGGGCGCTACTGCAGGACATGAAGAGGGCGCTACTGCAGGACATGAAGAGGGCGCTACTGCAGGACATGAAGAGGGCGCTACTGCAGGACATGAAGAGAGCGCTACTGCAGGACATGAAGAGCGCGCTACTGCAGGACATGAAGAGGGCGCTACTGCAGGACATGAAGAGGGCGCTACTGCAGGACATGAAGAGGGCGCTACTGCAGGACATGAAGAGCGCGCGCTACTGCAGGACATGAAGAGAGCGCTACTGCAGGACATGAAGAGAGCGCTACTGCAGGACATGAAGAGAGCGCTACTGCAGGACATGAAGAGGGCGCTACTGCAGGACATGAAGAGGGCGCTACTGCAGGACATGAAGAGAGCGCTACTGCAGGACATGAAGAGCGCGCGCTACTGCAGGACATGAAGAGAGCGCTACTGCAGGACATGAAGAGAGCGCTACTGCAGGACATGAAGAGGGCGCTACTGCAGGACATGAAGAGGGCGCTACTGCAGGACATGAAGAGAGCGCTACTGCAGGACATGAAGAGAGCGCTACTGCAGGACATGAAGAGAGCGCTACTGCAGGACATGAAGAGCGCGCGCTACTGCAGGACATGAAGAGAGCGCTACTGCAGGACATGAAGAGAGCGCTACTGCAGGACATGAAGAGGGCGCTACTGCAGGACATGAAGAGAGCGCTACTGCAGGACATGAAGAGAGCGCTACTGCAGGACATGAAGAGGGCGCTACTGCAGGACATGAAGAGAGCGCTACTGCAGGACATGAAGAGGGCGCTACTGCAGGACATGAAGAGCGCGCTACTGCAGGACATGAAGAGAGCGCTACTGCAGGACATGAAGAGCGCGCGCTACTGCAGGACATGAAGAGAGCGCTACTGCAGGACATGAAGAGAGCGCTACTGCAGGACATGAAGAGAGCGCTACTGCAGGACATGAAGAGAGCGCTACTGCAGGACATGAAGAGAGCGCTACTGCAGGACATGAAGAGAGCGCTACTGCAGGACATGAAGAGAGCGCTACTGCAGGACATGAAGAGGGCGCTACTGCAGGACATGAAGAGTGCGCTACTGCAGGACATGAAGAGAGCGCTACTGCAGGACATGAAGAGAGCGCTACTGCAGGACATGAAGAGAGCGCTACTGCAGGACATGAAGAGTGCGCTACTGCAGGACATGAAGAGAGCGCTACTGCAGGACATGAAGAGGGCGCTACTGCAGGACATGAAGAGGGCGCTACTGCAGGACATGAAGAGAGCGCTACTGCAGGACATGAAGAGAGCGCTACTGCAGGACATGAAGAGAGCGCTACTGCAGGACATGAAGAGAGCGCTACTGCAGGACATGAAGAGAGCGCTACTGCAGGACATGAAGAGAGCGCTACTGCAGGACATGAAGAGGGCGCTACTGCAGGACATGAAGAGGGCGCTACTGCAGGACATGAAGAGAGCGCTACTGCAGGACATGAAGAGGGCGCTACTGCAGGACATGAAGAGGGCGCTACTGCAGGACATGAAGAGGGCGCTACTGCAGGACATGAAGAGAGCGCTACTGCAGGACATGAAGAGGGCGCTACTGCAGGACATGAAGAGGGCGCTACTGCAGGACATGAAGAGAGCGCGCTACTGCAGGACATGAAGAGAGCGCTACTGCAGGACATGAAGAGGGCGCTACTGCAGGACATGAAGAGAGCGCGCTACTGCAGGACATGAAGAGAGCGCTACTGCAGGACATGAAGAGAGCGCTACTGCAGGACATGAAGAGAGCGCTACTGCAGGACATGAAGAGGGCGCTACTGCAGGACATGAAGAGGGCGCTACTGCAGGACATGAAGAGAGCGCTACTGCAGGACATGAAGAGGGCGCTACTGCAGGACATGAAGAGAGCGCTACTGCAGGACATGAAGAGAGCGCTACTGCAGGACATGAAGAGGGCGCTACTGCAGGACATGAAGAGGGCGCTACTGCAGGACATGAAGAGGGCGCTACTGCAGGACATGAAGAGAGCGCGCTACTGCAGGACATGAAGAGAGCGCTACTGCAGGACATGAAGAGGGCGCTACTGCAGGACATGAAGAGCGCGCGCTACTGCAGGACATGAAGAGAGCGCGCTACTGCAGGACATGAAGAGGGCGCTACTGCAGGACATGAAGAGGGCGCTACTGCAGGACATGAAGAGGGCGCTACTGCAGGACATGAAGAGGGCGCTACTGCAGGACATGAAGAGGGCGCTACTGCAGGACATGAAGAGAGCGCTACTGCAGGACATGAAGAGGGCGCTACTGCAGGACATGAAGAGAGCGCTACTGCAGGACATGAAGAGAGCGCTACTGCAGGACATGAAGAGGGCGCTACTGCAGGACATGAAGAGGGCGCTACTGCAGGACATGAAGAGCGCGCGCTACTGCAGGACATGAAGAGAGCGCGCTACTGCAGGACATGAAGAGGGCGCTACTGCAGGACATGAAGAGGGCGCTACTGCAGGACATGAAGAGGGCGCTACTGCAGGACATGAAGAGGGCGCTACTGCAGGACATGAAGAGGGCGCTACTGCAGGACATGAAGAGAGCGCTACTGCAGGACATGAAGAGGGCGCTACTGCAGGACATGAAGAGGGCGCTACTGCAGGACATGAAGAGAGCGCTACTGCAGGACATGAAGAGGGCGCTACTGCAGGACATGAAGAGAGCGCTACTGCAGGACATGAAGAGAGCGCTACTGCAGGACATGAAGAGAGCGCTACTGCAGGACATGAAGAGGGCGCTACTGCAGGACATGAAGAGAGCGCTACTGCAGGACATGAAGAGGGCGCTACTGCAGGACATGAAGAGAGCGCTACTGCAGGACATGAAGAGGGCGCTACTGCAGGACATGAAGAGAGCGCTACTGCAGGACATGAAGAGAGCGCTACTGCAGGACATGAAGAGAGCGCTACTGCAGGACATGAAGAGAGCGCTACTGCAGGACATGAAGAGGGCGCTACTGCAGGACATGAAGAGGGCGCTACTGCAGGACATGAAGAGGGCGCTACTGCAGGACATGAAGAGAGCGCTACTGCAGGACATGAAGAGAGCGCTACTGCAGGACATGAAGAGAGCGCTACTGCAGGACATGAAGAGAGCGCTACTGCAGGACATGAAGAGAGCGCTACTGCAGGACATGAAGAGAGCGCTACTGCAGGACATGAAGAGAGCGCTACTGCAGGACATGAAGAGAGCGCTACTGCAGGACATGAAGAGAGCGCTACTGCAGGACATGAAGAGGGCGCTACTGCAGGACATGAAGAGAGCGCTACTGCAGGACATGAAGAGAGCGCTACTGCAGGACATGAAGAGAGCGCTACTGCAGGACATGAAGAGAGCGCTACTGCAGGACATGAAGAGAGCGCTACTGCAGGACATGAAGAGAGCGCTACTGCAGGACATGAAGAGAGCGCTACTGCAGGGACATGAAGAGAGCGCGCTACTGCAGGACATGAAGAGAGCGCTACTGCAGGACATGAAGAGGGCGCTACTGCAGGACATGAAGAGAGCGCTACTGCAGGACATGAAGAGAGCGCTACTGCAGGACATGAAGAGAGCGCTACTGCAGGACATGAAGAGGCGCTACTGCAGGACATGAAGAGGGCGCTACTGCAGGACATGAAGAGAGCGCTACTGCAGGACATGAAGAGGGCGCTACTGCAGGACATGAAGAGAGCGCTACTGCAGGACATGAAGAGAGCGCTACTGCAGGACATGAAGAGAGCGCTACTGCAGGACATGAAGAGGGCGCTACTGCAGGACATGAAGAGAGCGCTACTGCAGGACATGAAGAGGGCGCTACTGCAGGACATGAAGAGAGCGCTACTGCAGGACATGAAGAGGGCGCTACTGCAGGACATGAAGAGAGCGCTACTGCAGGACATGAAGAGAGCGCTACTGCAGGACATGAAGAGAGCGCTACTGCAGGACATGAAGAGAGCGCTACTGCAGGACATGAAGAGGGCGCTACTGCAGGACATGAAGAGAGCGCTACTGCAGGACATGAAGAGGGCGCTACTGCAGGACATGAAGAGGGCGCTACTGCAGGACATGAAGAGAGCGCTACTGCAGGACATGAAGAGGGCGCTACTGCAGGACATGAAGAGGGCGCTACTGCAGGACATGAAGAGGGCGCTACTGCAGGACATGAAGAGGGCGCTACTGCAGGACATGAAGAGAGCGCTACTGCAGGACATGAAGAGAGCGCTACTGCAGGACATGAAGAGAGCGCTACTGCAGGACATGAAGAGAGCGCGCTACTGCAGGACATGAAGAGAGCGCTACTGCAGGACATGAAGAGCGCTACTGCAGGACATGAAGAGAGCGCTACTGCAGGACATGAAGAGCGCTACTGCAGGACATGAAGAGGGCGCTACTGCAGGACATGAAGAGAGCGCTACTGCAGGACATGAAGAGCGCGCTACTGCAGGACATGAAGAGGGCGCTACTGCAGGACATGAAGAGCGCTACTGCAGGACATGAAGAGGGCGCTACTGCAGGACATGAAGAGAGCGCTACTGCAGGACATGAAGAGAGCGCGCTACTGCAGGACATGAAGAGGGCGCTACTGCAGGACATGAAGAGGGCGCTACTGCAGGACATGAAGAGAGCGCGCTACTGCAGGACATGAAGAGCGCGCTACTGCAGGACATGAAGAGAGCGCTACTGCAGGACATGAAGAGGGCGCTACTGCAGGACATGAAGAGAGCGCTACTGCAGGACATGAAGAGAGCGCTACTGCAGGACATGAAGAGAGCGCGCTACTGCAGGACATGAAGAGGGCGCTACTGCAGGACATGAAGAGGGCGCTACTGCAGGACATGAAGAGAGCGCGCTACTGCAGGACATGAAGAGCGCGCTACTGCAGGACATGAAGAGGGCGCTACTGCAGGACATGAAGAGAGCGCTACTGCAGGACATGAAGAGAGCGCTACTGCAGGACATGAAGAGAGCGCTACTGCAGGACATGAAGAGAGCGCTACTGCAGGACATGAAGAGAGCGCGCTACTGCAGGACATGAAGAGAGCGCTACTGCAGGACATGAAGAGGGCGCTACTGCAGGACATGAAGAGTGCGCTACTGCAGGACATGAAGAGGGCGCTACTGCAGGACATGAAGAGGGCGCTACTGCAGGACATGAAGAGGGCGCTACTGCAGGACATGAAGAGGGCGCTACTGCAGGACATGAAGAGAGCGCTACTGCAGGACATGAAGAGAGCGCTACTGCAGGACATGAAGAGGGCGCTACTGCAGGACATGAAGAGCGCGCTACTGCAGGACATGAAGAGGGCGCTACTGCAGGACATGAAGAGGGCGCTACTGCAGGACATGAAGAGGGCGCTACTGCAGGACATGAAGAGGGCGCTACTGCAGGACATGAAGAGGGCGCTACTGCAGGACATGAAGAGAGCGCTACTGCAGGACATGAAGAGGGCGCTACTGCAGGACATGAAGAGGGCGCTACTGCAGGACATGAAGAGGGCGCTACTGCAGGACATGAAGAGAGCGCTACTGCAGGACATGAAGAGCGCGCTACTGCAGGACATGAAGAGAGCGCTACTGCAGGACATGAAGAGAGCGCTACTGCAGGACATGAAGAGAGCGCGCTACTGCAGGACATGAAGAGAGCGCTACTGCAGGACATGAAGAGGGCGCTACTGCAGGACATGAAGAGGGCGCTACTGCAGGACATGAAGAGGGCGCTACTGCAGGACATGAAGAGGGCGCTACTGCAGGACATGAAGAGAGCGCTACTGCAGGACATGAAGAGTGCGCTACTGCAGGACATGAAGAGCGCGCTACTGCAGGACATGAAGAGGGCGCTACTGCAGGACATGAAGAGAGCGCTACTGCAGGACATGAAGAGAGCGCGCTACTGCAGGACATGAAGAGAGCGCTACTGCAGGACATGAAGAGGGCGCTACTGCAGGACATGAAGAGGGCGCTACTGCAGGACATGAAGAGGGCGCTACTGCAGGACATGAAGAGAGCGCGCTACTGCAGGACATGAAGAGCGCGCTACTGCAGGACATGAAGAGGGCGCTACTGCAGGACATGAAGAGAGCGCGCTACTGCAGGACATGAAGAGCGCGCTACTGCAGGACATGAAGAGGGCGCTACTGCAGGACATGAAGAGAGCGCTACTGCAGGACATGAAGAGAGCGCTACTGCAGGACATGAAGAGAGCGCTACTGCAGGACATGAAGAGAGCGCTACTGCAGGACATGAAGAGAGCGCTACTGCAGGACATGAAGAGTGCGCTACTGCAGGACATGAAGAGAGCGCGCTACTGCAGGACATGAAGAGAGCGCTACTGCAGGACATGAAGAGGGCGCTACTGCAGGACATGAAGAGTGCGCTACTGCAGGACATGAAGAGGGCGCTACTGCAGGACATGAAGAGGGCGCTACTGCAGGACATGAAGAGGGCGCTACTGCAGGACATGAAGAGGGCGCTACTGCAGGACATGAAGAGAGCGCTACTGCAGGACATGAAGAGGGCGCTACTGCAGGACATGAAGAGAGCGCTACTGCAGGACATGAAGAGGGCGCTACTGCAGGACATGAAGAGAGCGCTACTGCAGGACATGAAGAGGGCGCTACTGCAGGACATGAAGAGAGCGCTACTGCAGGACATGAAGAGAGCGCTACTGCAGGACATGAAGAGAGCGCTACTGCAGGACATGAAGAGGGCGCTACTGCAGGACATGAAGAGAGCGCTACTGCAGGACATGAAGAGAGCGCTACTGCAGGACATGAAGAGGGCGCTACTGCAGGACATGAAGAGAGCGCTACTGCAGGACATGAAGAGGGCGCTACTGCAGGACATGAAGAGGGCGCTACTGCAGGACATGAAGAGGGCGCTACTGCAGGACAGCCTGTTGTTCTGAGGTGAGAGACTCAGCGTACACTTGCGTCTCTGTAGTTCCTATTGTGCTGGGCTCTCTGAAGTAGTCGTGAGTCGCCTCTCACAGCTCTAAACACACCGCGCTGAATAATGTAAGCGGCTTTTTTTTGTTTTTTTTGTAATCGCGATTAGAAATTCGATTAATTGTGCAACCCTACTTTAAATGATAATGAGCAGCTGCTCACCCCCCATTACACAACAAATACAACACAACAAAAATACAAATGAGATAAACAGTGCTTTAAGTTTTCCAGGAAGAGTACTAGCGGTATTCAGATAATAGCCTACAACACACATGTAAAATAACACTGCTGTGTACATTAAATATAGACTAATCCTTATTAAAACTACTGAAGTTACTCATTTAAGAGCAGTGAGTGATTTTATCTTTGTCTCTTGTTGTTTGATTAACAGTAATGACTGAAGCAGGTTTATTAGGCTGCTGTACCTTTAAGAGCTGCACGGATCCAGTGTACTGACACACACACACTCTTCCTCAGTGTTTACATTCACCTAAGACGTACCCAACTGTGTTTAGGAGGATATCCGGCAAAATGGCAGTTCAGCAGATCTGTGTGTAGGGTATTTGCCCCTTTGGCTGTGTGTCTGTACACCACAGTATACTCCACTGATGCGCATTCGGTGCCGTCCCGGAGCGCACACAGACAGCCGTCTGGGGGACAGCATCTCTTTCACAACTTTATACGCTTTTAATAACACTGTTTAATATCAAACACAGTTTGGTGTGAAGCTCAGAACTGAGTGAATCCAGTTAATCCACACGATAAACCCGTTCAGCTCTCCTGCATAACTCATGCTCACCTCACTCAAGCTCTTCTGCACTGGAAGAAGCTGCTGGTGTGTGTGTTCGTAAGCACTGATGCATGCAATATCACAGGTATTCACATCCTGCACGACCAGTTACAGGTGCAGAACACTGCAGACATTCTGGCTAAAACATGCAATGCGAGCATTTGATTGAGATCGCAGTGCATGCGTGTGTATGTGTCAGTGAGATGAGGTGTGGATGACGAGTGTGTGTGTGTTGCTCAGGGCCGAGGGCAGCAGTGATGAGTGTGTGTGTGTGTTGCTCAGGGCCGAGGGCAGCAGTGATGATGAGTGTGTGTATGTGTTGCTCAGGGCCGAGGGCAGCAGTGATGATGAGTGTGTGTGTGTTGGTCAGGGCCGAGGGCAGCAGTGATGATGAGTGTGTGTGTGTTGGTCAGGGCCGAGGGCAGCAGTGATGATGAGTGTGTGTGTGTGTGTTGCTCAGGGCCGAGGGCAGCAGTGATGATGAGTGTGTGTGTGTGTGTTGCTCAGGGCCGAGGGCAGCAGTGATGATGAGTGTGTGTGTGTTGCTCAGGGCCGAGGGCAGCAGTGATGACGAGTGTGTGTGTGTGTGTTGCTCAGGGCCGAGGGCAGCAGTGATGATGAGTGTGTGTGTGTGTGTTGGTCAGGGCCGAGGGCAGCAGTGATGACGAGTGTGTGTGTGTGTGTTGCTCAGGGCCGAGGGCAGCAGTGATGATGAGTGTGTGTGTGTTGGTCAGGGCCGAGGGCAGCAGTGATGATGAGTGTGTGTGTGTGTGTTGCTCAGGGCCGAGGGCAGCAGTGATGATGAGTGTGTGTATGTGTTGCTCAGGGCCGAGGGCAGCAGTGATGATGAGTGTGTGTGTGTGTGTGTGTTGCTCAGGGCCGAGGGCAGCAGTGATGATGAGTGTGTGTGTGTGTGTTGCTCAGGGCCGAGGGCAGCAGTGATGATGAGTGTGTGTATGTGTTGCTCAGGGCCGAGGGCAGCAGTGATGATGAGTGTGTGTGTGTGTTGCTCAGGGCCGAGGGCAGCAGTGATGATGAGTGTGTGTATGTGTTGCTCAGGGCCGAGGGCAGCAGTGATGATGAGTGTGTGTGTGTGTGTGTGTTGCTCAGGGCCGAGGGCAGCAGTAATGATGAGTGTGTGTGTGTGTGTGTTGCTCAGGGCCGAGGGCAGCAGTGATGATGAGTGTGTGTATGTGTTGCTCAGGGCCGAGGGCAGCAGTGATGATGAGTGTGTGTGTGTGTTGCTCAGGGCCGAGGGCAGCAGTGATGATGAGTGTGTGTGTGTGTGTGTGTTGCTCAGGGCCGAGGGCAGCAGTGATGATGAGTGTGTGTGTGTGTTGGTCAGGGCCGAGGGCAGCAGTGATGATGAGTGTGTGTGTGTGTTGCTCAGGGCCGAGGGCAGCAGTAATGATGAGTGTGTGTGTGTGTTGCTCAGGGCCGAGGGCAGCAGTGATGATGAGTGTGTGTGTGTGTGTGTGTTGGTCAGGGCCGAGGGCAGCAGTGATGATGAGTGTGTGTGTGTGTTGCTCAGGGCCGAGGGCAGCAGTGATGATGAGTGTGTGTGTGTGTGTGTGTTGGTCAGGGCCGAGGGCAGCAGTGATGATGAGTGTGTGTGTGTGTTGCTCAGGGCCGAGGGCAGCAGTGATGATGAGTGTGTGTGTGTGTTGCTCAGGGCCGAGGGCAGCAGTGATGATGAGTGTGTGTGTGTGTTGCTCAGGGCCGAGGGCAGCAGTGATGATGAGTGTGTGTGTGTGTGTGTGTTGCTCAGGGCCGAGGGCAGCAGTAATGATGAGTGTGTGTGTGTGTGTGTGTTGCTCAGGGCCGAGGGCAGCAGTGATGATGAGTGTGTGTATGTGTTGCTCAGGGCCGAGGGCAGCAGTGATGATGAGTGTGTGTGTGTGTTGGTCAGGGCCGAGGGCAGCAGTAATGATGAGTGTGTGTGTGTGTTGGTCAGGGCCGAGGGCAGCAGTGATGATGAGTGTGTGTATGTGTTGCTCAGGGCCGAGGGCAGCAGTGATGATGAGTGTGTGTGTGTGTTGCTCAGGGCCGAGGGCAGCAGTAATGATGAGTGTGTGTGTGTGTGTGTGTTGCTCAGGGCCGAGGGCAGCAGTGATGATGAGTGTGTGTATGTGTTGCTCAGGGCCGAGGGCAGCAGTGATGATGAGTGTGTGTGTGTGTTGGTCAGGGCCGAGGGCAGCAGTAATGATGAGTGTGTGTGTGTGTTGGTCAGGGCCGAGGGCAGCAGTGATGATGAGTGTGTGTGTGTGTTGCTCAGGGCCGAGGGCAGCAGTGATGATGAGTGTGTGTGTGTGTTGGTCAGGGCCGAGGGCAGCAGTAATGATGAGTGTGTGTGTGTGTGTGTGTTGGTCAGGGCCGAGGGCAGCAGTGATGATGAGTGTGTGTGTGTGTTGCTCAGGGCCGAGGGCAGCAGTGATGATGAGTGTGTGTGTGTGTTGGTCAGGGCCGAGGGCAGCAGTAATGATGAGTGTGTGTGTGTGTGTGTGTTGGTCAGGGCCGAGGGCAGCAGTGATGATGAGTGTGTGTGTGTGTTGGTCAGGGCCGAGGGCAGCAGTAATGATGAGTGTGTGTGTGTGTGTGTGTTGGTCAGGGCCGAGGGCAGCAGTGATGAGTGTGTGTGTGTATTGCTCAGGGCCGAGGGCAGCAGTGATGACGAGTGTGTGTGTGTGTTGGTCAGGGCCGAGGGCAGCAGTAATGATGAGTGTGTGTGTGTGTTGGTCAGGGCCGAGGGCAGCAGTGATGATGAGTGTGTGTGTGTGTGTTGGTCAGGGCCGAGGGCAGCAGTGATGATGAGTGTGTGTGTGTGTGTGTGTTGGTCAGGGCCGAGGGCAGCAGTAATGATGAGTGTGTGTGTGTGTGTGTGTTGGTCAGGGCCGAGGGCAGCAGTGATGAGTGTGTGTGTGTATTGCTCAGGGCCGAGGGCAGCAGTGATGACGAGTGTGTGTGTTGGTCAGGGCCGAGGGCAGCAGTAATGATGAGTGTGTGTGTGTGTTGCTCAGGGCCGAGGGCAGCAGTGATGATGAGTGTGTGTGTGTGTGTTGCTCAGGGCCGAGGGCAGCAGTGATGATGAGTGTGTGTGTGTGTGTTGCTCAGGGCCGAGGGCAGCAGTGATGATGAGTGTGTGTGTGTGTGTGTGTTGCTCAGGGCCGAGGGCAGCAGTGATGATGAGTGTGTGTATGTGTTGCTCAGGGCCGAGGGCAGCAGTGATGATGAGTGTGTGTGTGTGTGTTGGTCAGGGCCGAGGGCAGCAGTGATGAGTGTGTGTGTGTATTGCTCAGGGCCGAGGGCAGCAGTGATGACGAGTGTGTGTGTTGGTCAGGGCCGAGGGCAGCAGTAATGATGAGTGTGTGTGTGTGTTGCTCAGGGCCGAGGGCAGCAGTGATGATGAGTGTGTGTGTGTGTGTTGCTCAGGGCCGAGGGCAGCAGTGATGATGAGTGTGTGTGTGTGTGTTGCTCAGGGCCGAGGGCAGCAGTGATGATGAGTGTGTGTGTGTGTGTTGCTCAGGGCCGAGGGCAGCAGTAATGATGAGTGTGTGTATGTGTTGCTCAGGGCCGAGGGCAGCAGTGATGACGAGTGTGTGTGTGTGTGTTGCTCAGGGCCGAGGGCAGCAGTGATGATGAGTGTGTGTGTGTGTGTTGCTCAGGGCCGAGGGCAGCAGTGATGATGAGTGTGTGTGTGTGTGTTGCTCAGGGCCGAGGGCAGCAGTGATGACGAGTGTGTGTGTGTGTGTTGCTCAGGGCCGAGGGCAGCAGTGATGATGAGTGTGTGTGTGTGTGTTGCTCAGGGCCGAGGGCAGCAGTGATGATGAGTGTGTGTATGTGTTGCTCAGGGCCGAGGGCAGCAGTAATGATGAGTGTGTGTGTGTGTTGCTCAGGGCCGAGGGCAGCAGTAATGATGAGTGTGTGTGTGTGTTGCTCAGGGCCGAGGGCAGCAGTAATGATGAGTGTGTGTGTGTGTTGCTCAGGGCCGAGGGCAGCAGTGATGATGAGTGTGTGTGTGTGTTGCTCAGGGCCGAGGGCAGCAGTAATGATGAGTGTGTGTGTGTGTTGCTCAGGGCCGAGGGCAGCAGTAATGATGAGTGTGTGTGTGTGTTGCTCAGGGCCGAGGGCAGCAGTGATGATGAGTGTGTGTGTGTGTTGCTCAGGGCCGAGGGCAGCAGTGATGATGAGTGTGTGTGTGTGTTGCTCAGGGCCGAGGGCAGCAGTGATGATGAGTGTGTGTGTGTGTTGCTCAGGGCCGAGGGCAGCAGTGATGATGAGTGTGTGTGTGTGTTGCTCAGGGCCGAGGGCAGCAGTGATGACGAGTGTGTGTATGTGTTGCTCAGGGCCGAGGGCAGCAGTGATGACGAGTGTGTGTGTGTGTTGCTCAGGGCCGAGGGCAGCAGTGATGACGAGTGTGTGTGTGTGTTGCTCAGGGCCGAGGGCAGCAGTGATGACGAGTGTGTGTGTGTGTTGCTCAGGGCCGAGGGCAGCAGTGATGACGAGTGTGTGTGTGTGTTGCTCAGGGCCGAGGGCAGCAGTAATGATGAGTGTGTGTGTGTGTTGCTCAGGGCCGAGGGCAGCAGTAATGATGAGTGTGTGTGTGTGTTGCTCAGGGCCGAGGGCAGCAGTAATGATGAGTGTGTGTGTGTGTTGCTCAGGGCCGAGGGCAGCAGTAATGATGAGTGTGTGTGTGTGTTGCTCAGGGCCGAGGGCAGCAGTGATGATGAGTGTGTGTGTGTGTTGCTCAGGGCCGAGGGCAGCAGTGATGATGAGTGTGTGTGTGTGTTGCTCAGGGCCGAGGGCAGCAGTGATGATGAGTGTGTGTGTGTGTTGCTCAGGGCCGAGGGCAGCAGTGATGACGAGTGTGTGTATGTGTTGCTCAGGGCCGAGGGCAGCAGTGATGACGAGTGTGTGTATGTGTTGCTCAGGGCCGAGGGCAGCAGTGATGACGAGTGTGTGTGTGTGTGTGTTGCTCAGGGCCGAGGGCAGCAGTGATGACGAGTGTGTGTGTGTGTGTGTTGCTCAGGGCCGAGGGCAGCAGTGATGACGAGTGTGTGTATGTGTTGCTCAGGGCCGAGGGCAGCAGTGATGACGAGTGTGTGTGTGTGTGTGTTGCTCAGGGCCGAGGGCAGCAGTGATGACGAGTGTGTGTGTGTGTGTGTTGCTCAGGGCCGAGGGCAGCAGTGATGACGAGTGTGTGTGTGTGTGTGTTGCTCAGGGCCGAGGGCAGCAGTAAGGTGCAGGCTCGTCTGGACCAGCAGTCGGTGAGAGCGACTCCGCTGACGGCTCAGTTTCGCACACCCCTCCGGCCAGCAGGGGGCGCTAGGAGCTCGCCAGGCAAAGACCACCCTTCACCAGAGCCACAGCTGGACGACATCAAGCGAGGTCAGACACACACTCACACACACAGGGGTCGCTTGTGTTTTCAGAATTTAGCATTTTTATAGTTTAATACGTAATGGAAAAGACTCTCGCGCTATTGGCTGGTCAGTGGGAACTGCACAAACCTATGGCAGAGCGGCGTAACTGCGGAATAATCGGTGCACAGCCCGCCAGAATGGGCGGGGCATCTGCCTATAAGACTCTCGAATAGCCGTAGAATAGCTCGAATAACAGTGAGTAGACTGTTACTCACAGTAACTGCCATGCAGGCTAGAATTACGAAACATTATTGGATAATTCTTATAATTGACATTTCTCTGGGCCAATCAGAATCTTAGCACTTGCGTCAGAATCTTGAAGCACACAGCGTCAACTGAGCTCGCCATTGGATGAGGGATGCATTTAACTTGTTTTAGCGCCCGCCAAAGTTAATTTTTGTCCCGCCAAAGTCTTATTTGATCGTGAGTAATGTAGATGAACTTGTGCTTGTGACAGGGCGCATGTTTAACTCAAAGAACGAGCAGAGAGAGAGAGAGAGAGCCGGTCGCGCGCACTCTGTGTAAACGACTTCACCGTCTCCAAACTAAGCGCTGTCTTGCTCTCTCTCCCTCGCACATATTAATCAAAATAAATCAACACGGTGGTAAAAGGTCGGAAGACCAAAGTTTCATGTGGAGCATTCAGAGATTTCTTTTTTCCTGAATTACCGCTGGTGTGAATTGTGCTAAATAAGTTGCCTTATCTTCTCTGAAAAGCGTTCCGGACATTCAGCTGACATAAAACAACACTTTAATTAAACGAAAAAAACTATCCAGTGATGAAATGTTTTCTGTGTTGACACAAATCTTGGATGTCCATGTCCTTCTGCTGTGATCATCACAACGCGCACGACACGTCCAATTCGCGAACTAATGACTCCTTTGAACGATTCATTTTAATGAATGGTTAAAACAACTGATCTTTCCAGCAGTGAACTCAGGAGACGCCTGAATCGGTGTGTAACTAATCAGTAACACTTTACAATAAGGTTCTATTTATTACATAAATTACATAAAAAGTACAGTTTGCTTACTCGAGCTTAAGCTTTAAAATAAATAAAACCACTTGTTTTTTTGAAAAGCATATGACTACATTTTTCCACACAGAGCTATCAATAATCGACAAGAGAATCGTTAAAGAATCGGATCGATAAGCAGAATCGTCAGTGGCATTATTATTGATAAAATCTAATCAATTCCCATCCCTATGTGAAGACGGTACAATTATAATCAAACATTAAAGAACATGCATGTTTTTTTAATAGTTTTTTTTTTTTTTTTTAGAGTTAAAAGATTAAAACATTTTGCTAACATGAGGTCTTGTGTCACTGTCAGTCTTTTTACATCAGTGCAGAACTAGGGTGTGCAGATTAAGACCACTATTCATCATCAGCATGCACTGATTAATCCCATGGCATGTAGCAAAAAAAAAAAAGGTGCGACCAACTGAGAAAGTTAGTCTGGAGCCCTGGTGTTAATCTCTTGTTGCATGGGATGCGCCGCATACCTGGTAAACAGTAATTTCTAACAACATACGGCTATTTAGATAAACAATCTGGCGAGCGTGTTGTTTTAGGCTAATACACCAACAGCAAACCCCCCCCCGCCCCCCGCGACACTGTCACCTTTTTACTCTGAGGAGTTTGCAGGTCTGCTTAGCGTGTAGCTACGCAATCCTCGTTCCCTTATCTCAGGGAACTTGGGTTACGTTAGTAACAAGAGTCGTATCTTCCGGGAACGAACACGTCACAATATTCCTCATTGTAATAATTAATGCGCAGAATAAAGGGGCGGGGCCTGGTTGAGTTAGTTAGTAGTGTGTTAAACTGGCGGTTATGGTAAGGGGCGGGGCATTTCACAAACACACTTAAAGCACTCGACCAATCACAACTCACTGCTCCAGCCGACCAATCAGAGCACAGTGTGCTTTTCAGAAGGAGGGGCTTCATAGAGACAGGAAGTAAACAGAGCGTTACTGACAGACTGGGAAGAGAGGAGCCGCAACAATGGAGAATATGAGGAGAATAATCAACATTCAAGCAGGAAAACCTGTTCTAGTAGAGCCTGAAAACTATAGTTTAAGGTTGCAACACTGACTCCAGTGCTGTGTCGAGGTGTAATGTGTGTGTGTGTGTGTGTCTCAGAGCTGCGGGCTGATGTGGACGTGATCGAGCAGATGAGCAGCAGCTCTTCTTCCTCAGACTCGGGCAGCGGCGCTGAAGACAACAGCTCCGGCAGCGACTCAGAACCCGACACTCGTCTCTCTCCCGGCGGGAACAACACGGACAACGGGCTCAGCCAATCACAGGGCAGCAGCCAGCTGATGAACACGCTCAGCCAATCACAGGGCAGCAGCCAGCTGATGAACACGCTCAGCCAATCACAGGGCAGCAGCCAGCTGATGAACACGCTCAGTAAGACTCACACACACACACACGCATGTCATGTGCTGCGTCCCAATTCGCCTACTTATACTACGCCCTAAAAGTATGAACTCTTTTTGTGAAGAGAAAGGACATACTTTTGAGTGTGTAGCAGAAGAGTAGGCCAGCTTTGGGACTTTACTTCGTCATCTTTAACGGACAGCCCTGTCGCCTAGTATAAATGTTACAAATTATTAATGAGTTATTATAGTTATGTGAATCCTGTCACCGTAAACTGCCCTGTCAATCATCTCGTCACAGATAAAATCCTCCACATTCAATCTAATTTAATTTCCTGCTGTTTCGGAGAGAGCTGTAGTCGCACGCTGATCTGCCGGTCTCGGGTCTTGCGTGCGGAGACTCTCCTCGTGTGTTTGCAATGTGAATATTATGATGCATTTAAAAGTTAATGGTTAAACGTATCTTACGTACTCGCACATCCGCCATGTCTGTAGTTTTTAACACTTTTCACTCATATTTGTAGTTCTAATCGAATCCTCGTCCAGCGCGCAGTGAGTTGTGGGACATTAGCCGCTAGCTTGTTCTGCGGGAAAAGTAGACCGTCCGGGTATATCTGGAATACTCATTTCAACACTGCGATTTGGGACGTACTAATTCTATTTTCGGATACTCTTTAAGGCGGATAGTATTGTGACGCAGCGATTGTCTCCTCATGCCCAGCAGAAGATGAAGTGTGTGTTGTTGTCCTCAGGAAACGATCTTCAGCTGAGTGAGTCCGGCAGCGACAGCGACTGACCCTCAGACATCAGCTCGTCTGCTCATCCCAGCATCCCGGAGATTAGAGAATGTTTTAAAGAATGTAAAATAACTTTTAGATTTTATTTTTATTGCAAAGGGAAGTTTTTGAACAGATCAGGTTGTGTGATGATGTAGTATTGAACCTCTGGTTGTTCAGTGTTTTTATGAAGTTCAACATGCTTGTTTAATGTTCAGTGTTACACACACACACACACACACACACACCATCTGTGAAGTTCAGTTTCCTACAGTGTGAGAGCAGTGCTGACAGATGATATAAATTACTTCAGCTTATTTTTTGTTGTTGCTTGTGTTTTTATGACTTAAGACTCACAATCCTTCATGTTACGTGAAATATTTGAAATCCTTGTTGATACCAAAATATGTGTATGTGATCTAGACATCTATACTGCTTGTTTAACCAAAAGCAAATTGTTTAAATGTGATAAATGTTGTATATAGTGTCTGTATTGTCAGATAAAAGACAAAGACAAGAGCAGTGTCAGCGAGTCTGAGTGATTATTGACTCTCACAAACATTACAGCCCTTAGAATCCGATCCATTCACCATCGGACTCAACGATGTTTAATTACCTCGTGTAGTATTGAGACAAATAACATACTGGAACATATGACCTTTTTTTTTTTGTCGTTTTCTCAACGTAGTCATTTAAAACATAAGAATAATAATGGTAGACCTGTAAAATAAATTGAATAAAAGGCGATAATGTAAAATAGTTGTGACAATCTTTACTCCAGTAACTTTTTTTAAGCGTAGGTTTATTTTTTAAGTCAATTTCGTTAGACATACCTTAAGGGAACATTAAGCCATAAAACGCTTACAAAACAATTGAATAAAACAAGGATGTAAAAAAGTAACAAAAAAAAAACATTATTATGACCAAAAAATCTTGTCATTAAAACGTTTAAAACACTTAAATGTGTTTTAATGAAATGTGACAAATTGCCTTACATACGATGAACTCTGCTGCCCTCTTGTGTAAGATTTTTATGGCCACCAAATTGAAACATATTTACATGTATACTGAACAAAATTATAAACCTTTGGAGTCGGCTTATGGTAGAGAAATGAACATTCAACTCACGGGCAACAGCTCTGGTGGACATTCCTGCAGTCAGCCAATCGCACGCTCCCTCAAAACCTCTCATCTGTGGCAGTGTGCTGTGTGATGAAACTGCACATTTTAGAGTGGCCTTTTACTGTGGCCAGCCTAAGGCACACCTGTGCAATAATCATGCCGTCTAATCAGCATCTTGATACGCCACACCTGTGAGGTGGATGGATTATCTCGGCAAAGGAGAAGTGCTCACTAACACAGATTTAGACAGATTTGTCAACAATATTTGAGAGAAATAGTCCTTTTGTGTACGTAGAAAAAGTCTTAGATCTTTGAGTTCAGCACATGAAAAATGGGGGCAAAAACAAAAGTGTTGCGTTTATAATTTTGTTCAGTGTATGTTACTCGTAAAAAAGCTAGATATTGCGAATACATTTTGCTTCTAAAATAAAATAACTGCTTTAATTTGTCATTGCACTAACGTAAAAAAGTCTGTAAAACATTTATTGTTAGATGATGAATAAACTTATACAATTCATTTAATAATTTGTGTACAATATTTGGCTTAAATCAATTAAACGATCAAATGATTAGTTGATCCCTCCTAATTTCATGCCTTTAGCAGTAAATCCGTTTTATGATAGTTGATAAAGATATTTTAAATCATTGAAAACATTTAGAAATATAAACACAAAAATTGGATACGCTTCACGATTATGCGTGTCAACCTTGCGCAGGGAAATGCTAATCTTCTCTGTATCGTTCCAATTTTAGTATATGTGCTGCCTAGACAGCACACTGATAGCGAGAGGAACACCTATATTTAGTGTTCCAATACTGGCTATTAAGGTGCATAACGGTAGCCAAAACAATTAGACAAAATGAAGGACAAGAGCTGTAAGTTATACAACAAGTTGGTTATATCGCAGAGCTGTATATGATAAATCTTGAGCACATTAAAACATAATAAAAACGTACATTTTAAGAGGGTTTACTACTGTTGTAACAAGCATTCTGAGACATGCAAAATACTTGCGTTCTTGCGAAATGATTGGCCTTTTTGTTTGTCGTTGCCCCGCCCCCTCAGTGTGTCTGCAAATCAGAAGCGGGGAATGTCAGGGAATCAATTAAAAATAAATCAGGTGTTTTTTTTTTAATGTATATCATTGTTTAGTGCATACAGTATTTAGAAAATAACATTTCATATTAATTCGAACTATTGTAAAATTATAATTATAATACGTTTCGTAATGACAGTTCAAAAAAGGCTGATGGTAGACTTTGTAATCATGCTATTTTCTTATTCCATATCAGTGATAAATTGTTTAATTCTTTCTGGAGCGGATGTAGTCTAGGAGGTATTCTGTTAACATCAAAGCTGCATCTAAAAAAATGTATACCATTTAAAAAATAAAGTTGTAAATTAATTACAGGGGCGGGGCTTAAGCGCACCACGTGATTGGAGATTACGAAGGTTATGATAATTTGATTAAACATTACGAGGTCAATAATAATTATTATTATCAAGGAAACATATGTACAGATTATTTGTTCATAGTAAGATATATACAACATGCATTTAGATTTTGAAGGTTAATTTCATGCTTTTTTTATTTTTTATTGACAAGGAATATAGAGTTATACAAAACACTTGAATCTATAAAATATTAAGATCACAATTCAGCATCTTGTATCAAAAATCAATCTAATACATCAAGTATCCTTCTCAACAGCTGAGATGTCGTAACAGCGATTGTTCTGTACTGAAGTATTGAAGAGAGTTGTAAAAAAAACTTTAAGTCAGTGGAAAATAGACTACCATTTGGTACAGTTAACACACAATTTTCTTTATGTATATGATTTTCCCCCAAATAAAATTTGAATTTTAGTTATATTATCCATTTCCAATAAACCGGTATGTTCATTTCACGCTGTCAAAATCTCTAAAAATCTTCTTACAAGAGGAATCATTTTAAGTCATATTAGCAGAATTTAAAGCTCTTAAAAACATTTTCAACATTTTTATGATTATTATTTAATAAATGTTTCTACAAATTAAACAATACATATGATTATGAATGACTGACATTGTTATGTTGAAGAATACATATATTTCTGTATGTATGTTTCTATAAATGCATAAGTATTGTAAATATGTGTGTGTCCATTACACAGACTAAAGTACTACTGAAGTACGGCAAAAGCGGGACTTTTTTATTATTATTTTATTTTATTGAGAACATTATATAAACAAAGATGGAAACAGTCACAATGTAGAACAAACAAACGAAAAGAAAGGATGAAAAAAGTACAAGAAAGGGGTATATCTATCTATAAATTACAGAAACGTCTGTCTGTCTGTGTGTGTGTGTGTGTGTGTGTGTGTGTGTGTGTCTGTTAACCACATATCTCTCAAACCGTTAGTCCGATGGATGACAGGTTCAAAGTTCAAACTCGACAGGTGTCTCGCTACGGGCACGAGTAAGTGCAGTGCCAAGTTTGACGTTGTTTGGATGAGAAATGCTAAAGATATCGTTAAATATATAATTTTTAGAAGATTGTGGTTTAAAAATAAACACTCTGACATTAGAGGGTTGTATCGGTCAAAGAAGCCCCAAGAAGGTTGTGGTTTAAAAATAAACACTCAGTCAGCTACACTGTTTACTTCTGAATATTATAGTTTGGTTCCAGAACGTGATAAATCCATTTTGATTAATTTGAGTAAAAATGTGTTTTCTTTACCAAGAAAGTGGCAAGATGAAAACCACTATTTTCTGTTTCAAACTTTCACATAGCATCTTTAGGTTATAATAACATAAATTCAAATCCAGATTTTGATTTTCAAAGATTTATTATAAAAACGGATTATTTTTCCCCAAAAATGAAATAAATTCATTACTTTTTTTTCCAAAATGCAATTAATCCATTGAATCAATATAAAAGTTATTTTTTATCATATTGAAACTGTTGAAATCAGCCATCGCTAAGAAATATCTCCTGAACTTTTTTGACGGCGATCAGCCGATTTTGCACGGGCACTTTGCACTGCTCCCTGAATCGACGCGCTTATTCATTTGTGGATGTAAACTGAATCTGTAAGTCAGCTATGCTGTTTACTTCTGAATATTATATTTCATTCTGGTGCGCTTAACGTTATCGCTACTGTGTAAATGCTATTCACCAACTAAACATATCCTTTTCAATGTGTTCACAGTCTCTTTCACGGGCATCATTTATAGTTGCCTATTCACAAACTGTTTGCTCAAGCGTAGCGTTTTCTCGGAGTTCATGCTATTTTCTACCATGCACAAATAAAAATGTCACTGAACTTTTGCTGTGTAATTGTAACAATGAGCACTCAAACACACCAAACCAACAATTACTAAAAACACACTCAAAAACTGATTTTGCACGGGCATTTTGCAGTAGTATGTATATAACTAATCAGAATAGATCACGGGACTTTTATTTTGGTACGGCCTCGTGAAGTCACGTGACGCAGTTCCGGCTGCAGCGTCGCTCTCGGCACCATGACAACAGCGGGTCTGGAGTGAGGATCTGAGATGAGTTGAGCTGTTGTGCTTTACCTGACATTACTGAAGGAAACTCACTGCATTCTCTACAGGTACAACATGCCTTTATTCACCCTCGCGAGTGAGAGCAGCGGCACACAGGTTATACCGCGAGACTGGGGCAGTTTGAGCAGAAACGAGCGAACAGATTTAGTAGATCTCGAACTCATAGAAGAAGCGACTCAGATTATACTGTAACGTTATATCATCTAGATGTGATTATGACTGTTTAATTAAACTTTTGCTGCTTTTGTAGACCCTCCTGTTACAGTCATATTTATAGTCTGACTAATTCTGCACATATGGGCTCCATCAGAGATTATAGCCAGCATGTATTATTGTATTGTTAATGCACAGAAGTCTCCTGTGTTGGTCTGGATTAGCTGTGCTAGTTAAGCAGTCAGCAGTTAGTTAGCAAAGCTGCTTGGATGGCAGCCAATCAGACGCGCCGCTGGGGTCACGTGACCCTTCAGTCAGCATCAGCTTCATCATGTCTTGCCCTGTCCAGTATGTAAGTCAGTCAGACATAAATGTGTTCCCATCTACAGCTTTATATTATCAGATAGATTATCAGACACTCCTGTAAGTTAGTATTTCCTCATATTCTCCATTGTTGCGGCTCCTCTCTTCCCAGTCTGTCAGTAACGCTCTGTTTACTTCCTGTCTCTATGAAGCCCCTCCTTCTGAAAAGCATACTGTGCTCTGATTGGTCGGCTGGAGCAGTGTGTTGTGATTGGTCGAGCGCTTCGAGTGTGTTTGGGAAATGCCCCGCCCCTTTCCATAACCGCCAGTTTAACACACCACTAACTAACTCAACCAGGCCCCGCCCCTTTATTCTGCGCATGAATTATTATAATGAGGAATATTGTGACTTGTTCGTTCCCGGAAGAAACTCAAGACTAATGGAGGCGTTTCAGGAGTTCAGAAACACTGACACTGATATAGAGAAGAGCTGGAGCTTCTTCATGATCACACATCAACACTACACACTAAACACAGATGAAGATGAGGAACGAGGATCAAACACACCTCTGTCTGTCTTCTGTTAGGAGGAGCTGAAGAGGCAGAAACACACGGCCAGTCCGTTATGGGTGCATTTATTTTCACAAACACAAAAATGCAAAAACATGGAAAATCCTTGAAATTCACTCGGCCAATACTTCCAGAGCGCGCTCAAGTGTGGCTTATGTGTTAAAATCCGCATAATATCTTCCTTAGATTCAGATTCAGAGTATTTTCTCATTACCAGCCGGACGGTGAGAGACCCGTTCCTCTCCTCTCTCTCGAACCCCTGTAGCTGAAACACACACACACTGGGTGAACATAAACACACACACACTGGGTGAACATAAACACACACACACTGGTGAACATGTGAGGAGCAGCGGCTTTAAGCTCACGGCAAGCCAAATATACCAGCACAACCTCTTCACTAATACAGCACTGTGCCTGAAACAGGAGTGAGCTGAGAAGAAGAAGAAGAATACTGACAGCATGTTGAACGGGCTCTTCCTCTGGCCGTGGGCTGGCCTCAGCGGAGGTGAGTGTGTGACACACTGTGGGACCCGTGGCAGATCCCGGTGCTCCAGCGTCTGGAGGATCCTCACCCTCTCCGTCAATCAACTGACAGATTCATCAGAAGAGCTGACTGAGTTACGCTCACTGGAAGAGCACACACTGTATTTCATCAGGGGAAGCTGTGCTGTGTGATGAAGAGTATGATGATGAAGAGTATGATGAAGAGAAGCTGGTGCTGTGTGATGAAGAGTATGATGATGAAGAGTATGATGAAGAGAAGCTGGTGCTGTGTGATGAAGAGTATGATGATGAAGAGTATGATGAAGAGAAGCTGGTGCTGTGTGATGAAGAGTATGATGATGAAGAGTATGATGAAGAGAAGCTGGTGCTGTGTGATGAAGAGTATGATGATGAAGAGTATGATGAAGAGAAGCTGGTGCTGTGTGATGAAGAGTATGATGAAGAGAAGCTGTGCTGTGTGATGAAGAGTATGATGAAGAGAAGCTGTGCTGTGTGATGAAGAGTATGATGAAGAGTATGATGAAGAGTATGATGAAGAGTATGATGAAGAGAAGCTGTGCTGTGTGATGAAGAGTATGATGAAGAGTATGATGAAGAGTATGATGAAGAGTATGATGAAGAGAAGCTGGTGCTGTGTGATGAAGAGTATGATGAAGAGTATGATGAAGAGTATGATGAAGAGAAGCTGGTGCTGTGTGATGAAGAGTATGATGAAGAGTATGATGAAGAGTGAGCTGGACCCACAGAGCGACAGGGAAGCGCTAGACTGTGAGTGTGTGTGTGTTTCTGCATGGAGGTGTGATGACGTGATTGGTCCTCTGTGTTTCAGGATGTCTCTGTTCAAGGCTCGTGATTGGTGGGCGTCAGTGCTGGGCGAGGGGGAGGAGTTCGACCAGGGCTGTCTGTGTGTCGGGGACGTGGATAACAGCGGCAGTGGATACGGTGAGTCACACACACTCTCCAGCATCTGACCAGCCACGACACACACCAGATCATCTCAACAGCTTCTGATGCTGAATATAGATTGAGACTCGACCCATTTCTGTGTGTTCTACAAATAAACACAGCTGGAACATGATGATCGTGCTCTTGTTCACAGTAATATTCATCATTCGCCGCATTAGAGCTGCAGATTCTGCATATGGAGAAGCACGATTTATTAGTCTGGAACTGAGATCATGATTCTCCCACGGTCCTGAATAGACAACTAATCAAAATAACATGTCCTACACTAGAGGTTCTGACAAAATGTTAATTGCTTGAGTCTAATTAAAACGTTTAATTAATCTGAATGAATTATATATATAAATAAAAAAAGGTTTGAGTGAATGATTCAGTGACTCACTCGTAACGACTTCGCCTGTTTCATTAGTGGGTGAATCCGTGTGTCTGCAGGAGTCTCTGAGTAACGCCGCTGCTCTACTGGTGCAACGGTGTAGTTCATACAGTCTTCATTTGAAGCTTCAAGTTACTTTCAAAAGCTGATTTACTGTATCCTGAGTTATTTGGGTTATTGTAAGACAGAAATAACGACACTGTGTGTTAGTGAAGCTGTGTCACATCTGTTCATGACACCGGCTCTCTCTGGACCAGGACACAGATCTGACTGTTCGCTGAGATCGCCAAAGGGTTAATAGACTGAGTCACTGCCATTCAGGAGTAAGATCATGTGTGTGTTTGAATCAGAGCTGTTCTGTGCCGTTCTCTCCCTGCCAGAAGTGGGTTGAGGGATCAGTGAGCGGTGTGATGCTGAGCCGACTCTGTTCTCTCCCGTCTCCAGATAAGATCGTGGTGGGCAGCTTCATGGGGATGTTGCGCATCTTCTCCCCACACCCGTCCAAAGCGCAGGAGCTGAGCGAGGCTGATGTGCAGCTGCTGGAGGTGCGCTTCCCGGAGCCCGTCGTGCAGGTGGAGCTGGGCAAGTTCGTCTCGTGAGTCTCACACCATCACACACCATCACATCCCTGCAGACCCAATCAGCCTGACCGACCCATGTCATGACATACACGACCTGCGAAACTCAGTTCAGTTTAGATGAGCGGGGCTTTTTTGTAAAGTGTTTGATACGCGACACGTTCAGAATTAGTGAACTACAGAACAGCGCGAGCGGGAAGCGGCGCACCTCACGCAGGCTTATGCTCCGAGACGGACACTGCACTAGAGATACACACACCTTCCCCATGAACAACACAAAGTAAATACACTTGCACACACACACACACACACACACACACACAGGTCTGTTCACTTAAGCAATACTTTTAATAAGGTAGTCTAATATTTTTCTGACTAACAAATTACTGACACAGTAGATTTAAATAAAGAAAAACTAAATTTAAATAAAACGAAATTTAAATAAAGAAAAACTAAATTAAGTTAAATTAAAACGAGATTAATTTAGATTGATAATAACCGGTAAAAAGCTTAGCTTATCTATTTTCCACAATGTCAAAGCAACGCAGCTTAACCCAAAACACAAGCTCAGGCTCTTCTGTCCACACACACTCCGCTGTTCTGCGCTCTAGCTGTAGTGGTGAACATAACGAATGAGAACCGTTTCGTGGGGATGCAGGTGTGCAAAAACAAAACAAAAAAACCCTGAATATTTGAATGTCAGATTTTCACATCGAACACCAGCCCACCGAACGAATATTCTAATGTTCGGGTCCAGCCCTAATGGACACATTTATCGAATAAATCTCTCGATGAGCAACAAAACCCTCAGCGGAGGCTGTGATTGGATAACTGGAGTAACCAGCGGACCAATGGCGTTGCAGCATCTCTAATGTTGGTTTGGTGTTTTGAAAGTGGAACTGTGTCATCAGAATGATGTGGTGTAATTCCCTCCAGAAGCGTCTCACACACACGAGTGTGTTCCCGAACACCAGCATCCGAACGCTAGAGAACACGACAGCGTTTACTGTGTTTCGCCTGACGCTCGAGACACACTCGTTTATGATGGAGGGACAGAGAAAGATTGCAGAAACACACAGTTTATGACTGATGTTCAGTGTCAGTGTTCCAGAAGTGCTCAAACTCTTGGTTAGATGAGTTCCTCTGTTTGCATGTGTTCTCATGCCTCTTCTCTCCTCAGCTGCTCAGAGCTGCTTCATCTGGCAGTGCTGCACCCCAGGAAGCTGTCCGTGTACGCGGTGTCAGGTCGGTTCTCCTCACACTCACACCTGTGTGCTCAGCGTACTCTATCACACCTTTACTGTCTGCTTCCTGCTGCCATGCACATCTCTTGCACAGAATTAAAGGCTTGAATGTTACCGAGCTGGTCTGAGCTCATGAAGTCTGTTATATTGTTGACTGGGGTGTAACTATATATCGTGTCACAGTATATCGCAATACAAAAATGCAACAATATGTATTGTGGATAATTCACCCAAAATAAAAATTACTGTGT
The DNA here is from genome assembly GCF_963993115.1 of Abramis brama. NCBI lineage: Eukaryota > Metazoa > Chordata > Actinopteri > Cypriniformes > Leuciscidae > Abramis > Abramis brama. The sequence goes on along the minus strand of NC_139979.1, from coordinate 35,684,139 downwards.
GGGAAAAAATTCAAGTTTTCAGAGTTTCAGTGTCAGAACTACATTAAACTACTATATATAATGTAGAATATAATGTATAATAATGCAATGGGGGAATATTTGTGGGTCCTGATAATGCCAAATGTCTGATGTTCCCAGTAAAAGTGGCCGACATTATTATAAATATATCTAGTCAGTGACAGAGATCAAGCATATTCATCTACAATAATTCTGTATTTTCAGCTTCAGAATCATGAATATTGTTATTCTGGTAAATCAACAGTCATTTTTTGTTAATCTTTTATCATATGTCTTGGAGTATCGTGAGTTTGGTATTGTTACAGGCCTCTTGTGATCTGATCTTCACGTGTGTGTGTGTGTGTGTGTGTTTGCTGCTGTTGGTTTTCTCAGGCACTGCTGGGAATGTTGAACACGGGGACCAGTATCAGCTGCGATTGGTTTATGAACACAACCTGCAGAGGACAGCTTGCAACATGACGTATGGCCCGTTTGGGGGTGTGACAGGTCAGTGATGTCATCTTTAGGGATGCTCGATAATTCGGCCACCATATCCGTATCGCCCGATATATGATCATTTTTAATGCTACCGTTATCGGCCTGATAAGAAGATTTGGCCAATATATTAAAGCTGATTAATAATGTATTATTTCCTTCAGCTGAGACTCTTCAGATGTTCATCATGATGGGTTTGAATCGCTTGAAATATGATTGAAAATCACTTCAAAAAGGGAAAATACGGTTCAGGTCAACATGTGCAGCTCAAGTCTGTCATATCGGCTACAGAACATTATCATGAGAACATCATAATTGTGTGCTGGGTCATGGATTTTAGTTTTTGCAATCAGGCTCTCAAAAATTATAGATTTATCTGCCAATATATCGGTTATCGGCTTTCAAATATAAAGAATTATCGGTATCGGGCAAGTTTTCATATCGGTGCATCCCTAGTCATCTGTATTACACAATATTAGCCTCTCAATCAGAAATATTCACTGGCATATAGAGTAGAGTTAAGCTGTTTAATTGTGGCTTTTATGAAACGTTCTCTCGTGAGATATAATTGATCATTAGTGTGATGGACTGGATTCAGTTCAGGTCTCAAACTTTACAATATTAGATAACATTCTGCTTTTTCAGAGTTTACCTTTCATGCAGTGAGTAAAATAGCTGTTCATAAATGTAGAAGGTCTGCAAAGTTTTAAAGAACAAAGTGCACAAAAAGAAAGAAGCAATTCTGAACTGCCTTAAATGAGTCGTCAGTAACTCCAGTCTCACTTCCTGTTGTACATTTGCATAATGCCAGCCTGTGATCTTCATTGGCTGAACAGCGTCTCTTAGCTCTGCCCTCAAACACTGTCGTTTATCTGAGACTGGAAGAGTTTGGTTCGTGTTGTTCATGTCGAGAAGACACTGTTTTCTGCTGACAAAGCAAATCCACTTTGATGAGATTGATACGGGAAAACCCACCCCATTGTTACTGTTCGCATCACTGAGATTCAGATATGATAATGAGCGTTTGCTTTCTGACCAATCACAGCAGAGCAGCTCTCAGAGAGGCGGAGCTTAGAGAGACTGAATCTTTGATCGAGGCGTTTCATTGTTAGTTCATGTCAGCTCAGGTCCATTAAATAATATTAACAGATACAGCTTTTGATTTTAATGATGTATTATTAAATGCTGAAATGAACTCTAAGATTAATAAATGCTTAGTTAATTTTAACGAATGTAATTAACAATTAACTTATTGTAAAGTGTTCCCCACTGTTCTTCTCGTGGATCTCGATGAACATCGGCTCGGAGCTTCTGTGTCGTGAGATCTCTCCTGTTTGTGTGAAGAAAGCTGATTAAAGTCAACCTTCTATAAATAAAATAGTGGAACATGCTTGTTTAATAGGATTTTAGACTTAGCTGTGTCGTTCAGTTCTGTTATCAGCCACCTGAGGGCAGCACAGGCTCTCTGCTGGACATCATCAGCCACACACACGAGTGTGAACTGATGTGATGATGCCTAATACAGCATTTGTAGATTTTCAGCTTTTCCCATTCAAAGTAGATCCAACAATACTTGTATCCTGTCACCTGCATAAAAAATAACTTCCAAAGTGTGTTAAAGGGGCTTTTGTTCCGAGTTAATGAAGTTTTGACCTTCTTTATGTATACCATAATAGGAAACAAATAGATAAAGAAATATTTGGTAAAATCTTTTAAACATAATTGATTTAATTGAGCCAGAGGTTTGACTTCTAACACAGCCAAGAGTGAAAATATATCACAGAACAAGCCAGAAAACATTTGCACATATACATTTTTACGTAAGCCCTGCTATTCTATTGGATGCTTTTTTATTATATAAACTATATAGTTCTGACTGGATGAGCTGCTTCAAGGCCACTGCAACACATCAAATCACCAAGATGCACCAAAAGATGTTACTTAGTATTTAGTCTTTAGTGGTGATGTTGTTATTATTATTTATATTTTAATAATTTTTTTTACATGTAATTAAAACTGTAATCATATTTATAAATGTAACCATTTAACATTGATGTGTGTATAATATAGTTAATTAGGTAAATCAGGGCTAATATATAGTAGCATGTGCCTGAGGGTAAGGAAAGGAGAACAGACACGAGGAGGCGAGCTCATCCCAGAGAGTGTGTGAGCGAACACAAGCAGGGCAGAGCAGTGGATGCCTGACCGAGGTCCTCAGGGCCGGGTCTCAGTACAGTAGTGCTGCTCTCTGCTTCCCTGAGAGTGTGTGAGCGAACACAAGCAGGGCAGACCAGTGGATGCCTGACCCAGGTCCTCAGGGTCGGGTCTCAGTACAGTAGTGCTGCTCTCTGCTTCCCTGAGAGTGTGTGAGCGAACACAAGTAGGGCACAGCAGTGGATGCCTGACCGAGGTCCTCAGGGCCGGGTCTCAGTACAGTAGTGCTGCTCTCTGCTTCCCAGAGAGTGTGTGAGCGAACACAAGCAGGGCAGACCAGTGGATGCCTGACCCAGGTCCTCAGGGTCGGGTCTCAGTACAGTAGTGCTGCTCTCTGCTTCTCTGAGAGTGTGTGAGCGAACACAAGCAGAGCAGACCAGCGGATGCCTGACCCAGGTCCTCAGGGTCGGGTCTCAGTACAGTAGTGCTGCTCTCTGCTTCCCAGAGAGTGTGTGAGCGAACACAAGCAGGGCAGACCAGTGGATGCCTGACCGAGGTCCTCAGGGTCGGGTCTCAGTACAGTAGTGCTGCTCTCTGCTTCCCTGAGAGTGTGTGAGCGAACACAAGCAGGGCAGACCAGCGGATGCCTGACTGAGGTCCTCAGGGTCGGGTCTCAGTACAGTAGTGCTGCTCTCTGCTTCCCTGAGAGTGTGTGAGCGAACACAAGCAGGGCAGACCAGCGGATGCCTGACCGAGGTCCTCAGGGTCGGGTCTCAGTACAGTAGTGCTGCTCTCTGCTTCTCTGAGAGTGTGTGAGCGAACACAAGCAGGGCAGACCAGCGGATGCCTGACCGAGGTCCTCAGGGTCGGGTCTCAGTACAGTAGTGCTGCTCTCTGCTTCCCTGAGAGTGTGTGAGCGAACACTAGCAGGGCAGACCAGCGGATGCCTGACCGAGGTCCTCAGGGTCGGGTCTCAGTACAGTAGTGCTGCTCTCTGCTTCCCTGAGAGTGTGTGAGCGAACACAAGCAGGGCAGACCAGCGGATGCCTGACCGAGGTCCTCAGGGCCGGGTCTCAGTACAGTAGTGCTGCTCTCTGCTTCCCTGAGAGTGTGTGAGCGAACACAAGCAGGACAGACCAGCGGATGCCTGACCGAGGTCCTCAGGGCCGGGTCTCAGTACAGTAGTGCTGCTCTCTGCTTCCCTGAGAGTGTGTGAGCGAACACAAGCAGGGCAGACCAGCGGATGCCTGACCGAGGTCCTCAGGGTCGGGTCTCAGTACAGTAGTGCTGCTCTCTGCTTCCCTGAGAGTGTGTGAGCGAACACAAGCAGGACAGACCAGCGGATGCCTGACCGAGGTCCTCAGGGCCGGGTCTCAGTATAGTAGTGCTGCTCTCTGCTTCCCTGAGAGTGTGTGAGCGAACACAAGCAGGGCAGACCAGCGGATGCCTGACCGAGGTCCTCAGGGCCAGGTCTCAGTACAGTAGTGCTGCTCTCTGCTTCCCTGAGAGTGTGTGAGCGAACACAAGCAGGGCAGACCAGTGGATGCCTGACCGAGGTCCTCAGGGTCGGGTCTCAGTACAGTAGTGCTGCTCTCTGCTTCCCTGAGAGTGTGTGAGCGAACACAAGCAGGGCAGACCAGTGGATGCCTGACCGAGGTCCTCAGGGCCAGGTCTCAGTACAGTAGTGCTGCTCTCTGCTTCCCTGAGAGTGTGTGAGCGAACACAAGCAGGGCAGACCAGCGGATGCCTGACCGAGGTCCTCAGGGTCGGGTCTCAGTACAGTAGTGCTGCTCTCTGCTTCCCTGAGAGTGTGTGAGCGAACACAAGCAGGGCAGAGCAGCGGATGCCTGACCGAGGTCCTCAGGGCCGGGTCTCAGTACAGTAGTGCTGCTCTCTGCTTCCCTGAGAGTGTGTGAGCGAACACTAGCAGGGCAGACCAGTGGATGCCTGACCGAGGTCCTCAGGGCCGGGTCTCAGTACAATAGTGCTGCTCTCTGCTTCCCTGAGAGTGTGTGAGCGAACACAAGTAGGGCACAGCAGTGGATGCCTGACCGAGGTCCTCAGGGCCGGGTCTCAGTACAGTAGTGCTGCTCTCTGCTTCCCTGAGAGTGTGTGAGCGAACACAAGCAGGGCAGACCAGTGGATGCCTGACCGAGGTCCTCAGGGTCGGGTCTCAGTACAGTAGTGCTGCTCTCTGCTTCCCTGAGAGTGTGTGAGCGAACACAAGCAGGGCAGACCAGTGGATGCCTGACCGAGGTCCTCAGGGCCAGGTCTCAGTACAGTAGTGCTGCTCTCTGCTTCCCTGAGAGTGTGTGAGCGAACACAAGCAGGGCAGAGCAGCGGATGCCTGACCGAGGTCCTCAGGGCCGGGTCTCAGTACAGTAGTGCTGCTCTCTGCTTCCCTGAGAGTGTGTGAGCGAACACTAGCAGGGCAGACCAGTGGATGCCTGACCGAGGTCCTCAGGGCCGGGTCTCAGTACAATAGTGCTGCTCTCTGCTTCCCTGAGAGTGTGTGAGCGAACACAAGTAGGGCACAGCAGTGGATGCCTGACCGAGGTCCTCAGGGCCGGGTCTCAGTACAGTAGTGCTGCTCTCTGCTTCCCTGAGAGTGTGTGAGCGAACACAAGTAGGGCACAGCAGTGGATGCCTGACCGAGGTCCTCAGGGCCAGGTCTCAGTACAGTAGTGCTGCTCTCTGCTTCCCTGAGAGTGTGTGAGCGAACACAAGTAGGGCACAGCAGTGGATGCCTGACCGAGGTCCTCAGGGCCGGGTCTCAGTACAGTAGTGCTGCTCTCTGCTTCCCTGAGAGTCTGCTGGCTGAGAGAGTCTGTAACACCTCCTGTAATCACTCTCTGGGAAAGACACAGAAGCACACACGCTAGTTCCAGTCGAGAGAAGAATCTCTACCGCTTCCTGAGGACTACATCAGCTGGGCTCGGGGATCGCTCCCTCTGTTTGCTCCTGCTTCATACTTTATCTGCACTGATGTTATTGAGTGTGTGTGTGTGTTCTCCTGTGTGTGTGTGCAGGGCATCACTTCATCTGTATCCAGTCCATGGATGGGATGCTGATGTTCTTTGAGCAGGAGAGTTATGGTTTCGGCCGCTTTCTGCCTGGGTTCCTGTTACCCGGCCCACTGAGCTACTGTGTCCGTACAGACTCCTTCATCACAGTCTCCTCCTCACGACAGGTGGAGTGCTACAGGTCAGACACACACACACACACACACACACACACACATTCGCACACACTGAGCTACTGTATCCGCACAGACTCCTTCATCACAGTCTCCTCCTCACGACAGGTGGAGTGCTACAGGTCAGACACACACACACACACACACACACACACTAATACTCATATTCATTGTTATTGAACTAACACGATATCTGGTAGGATATATATCATCTGCAATAATAATATGGTAATAGGCTTTATGCTGATCGTCACATGATCAAACAGGTAAACGGTCTCATTGCATCCGCTTGTGGGAGAAAGTGTTAACGGCCGGACGACTGACCAATATCTGTGGGCTTTTAATGGACTCAGCTAACCTAGCTGGAACGAAATTTCATTCGTTTTAAATATCTAAATGTTTGTGTGAATAAAAAAATACTTTTAGATATTAATCTGCAAATGTGATGGACATCAGTTATGCTCGTCTTTGGCATGAAAGCATCAGGAGTGAAACTGCTCTATATTTAATGAAGGACAGAAAAGACGTGAAGGTGAGAGTTGTCATGACAGAACTACAAACACGAATAAAGTGTTTAAAAACTACAAACATGCCGGCTGCGCGCAAGCAACAGTTTAAGTAGCGAGCTTTAGATAAATACGTATGAGTGACTAATAAAAAACATTTAACCTGATAAAAAATAATAATTTGAGTTTGACGTATGTGAACAAACCTCAGTGGTTTTTGCGGAAGCTCAAATGTGTTTGTGTGACATGTGAGATCATTCGTCATTGGCTCTTTTGTGTCAAACAATCACGTTTGTGCTCTGTCTATTTGCAGACTAGAATTTACGTTTACAATGTTCTTATGAATGTTTTTTGAACCATCAAAGTTTTGTTGGGATGGACAGAAGAGTGTTTGCTTCTCATAATACACCCTCACGACCTGCTGAAAGCTTTGGAGGACTGTCAGGGATTTCACAACACAGCGTTTGATCTGTTGCAGACACACACACACACACACACACACACACTAATCGCCAGTACTGATCATGCTCTCAGAGCTAAATGTTCACTGCTGTGTCTCACTCGAACACATGCAACATCACCGCGAGAGGAATTCAGTATCACAAATTCAAAACAGAAATTTCTTGCTCTTTTGAATCAAAACACTTTCCAAGAACAAGGCACTAAATCGACATTCAATCTGCATTAATGACGTCCGTCATCCACTTCAGGGATTTAAGTGAATATTGAAGCATCGTGTAATCTCAGACTCTCTGTGTTTTGTTGGATCGGTGTGTGTGACGTGTTCTGCTGTGTGTAATGCAGGTACGAGACTCTGGCTGTGGCCACTGACGCAGACACTCGACCAGACCCGGATCAGCAGAGCAAGAGCTCCGGGAAGAGGCTCACGGTGGGTGTGTGTGTGTGTGTGTGTGTGCTTCCGGACCTGACTCTGTGTGTGTGTGTGTGTGTGTGTGTGTGTGTCTACTTCCGGACCTGACTCTGTGTGTGTGTGTGTGTGTGTGTGTGTGTGTGTGTGCTGTGTGTGTGTCTGCTTCCGGACCTTACTCTTTGTGTGTGTGTGTGTTGTGTGTGTGTCTGATCCGGACCTGACTATGTGTGTGTGTGTGGTGGACACTGGTGTTAGGAGAAGAGGCTCATGGTGTGTGTCCTGTCCAGTGTGTGTGCGTGTGTCTGCTTCTGTACCTGACTCTGTGTGTGTGTGTGTGTGTGTGTGTGTGCTGTTTGTGTGTGTGTCTGCTTCTGTATCTGACTCTGTGTGTGTGTGTGTGTGTGTGTGTGTGTGTGTCCAGGCCGAGTGGACACTGGTGTTAGGAGAGGAGGCTCTAGATATCTGTGTCCCCAACACTTCTCCTCTGATGTCCTCCATCTTCGTGCTGGGCGAGAGGAATCTGTTCTCCCTGAAGGATAACGGTCAGATCCGCTTCATGAAGAAACTGGAGTTCAACCCCAGCTGCTTCTTGCCCTATGCATCAGGTGAGACACACACTTCACACTCCTGTGGCACACCGAAACTTTACATTCATTTTTAAAAACAAAGTATTTTCTTATTATATTACAGTTGATATTAAACTCTTCACACCCCTGTTAAAACAGCTGGTCTTTGTGGTGTAAAAAAGACACATCATTTCAGAACTTTTGCACCTTTAATGTAAATAATGTAGTGCTGTCAATCGATTAAAAAAATTAACTTGATTAATCACAAATTTTTTCTGTGATTAATCGCGATTAATCGCAATTAAAAACACTATTATACTTTTTAAAATATATTTTATAATGTACTAATTTCACAATTAATATCCAAATTGGAGTATCACTCAGTGAGTGAGTCAGTGTGTGTGAGTCAGTGTGTGTGAGTAAGTGTGAGTAAGTGTGAGTAAGTGTGAGTAAGTGTGAGTAAGTGTGTGTGTGAGTGTGTGAGTGTGTGAGTGAGTGAGTGTATGAGTGTGTGTGTGTGTGTGTAATATAGTGAGATCTGGAGGTCTGCTGGTGTGTAAGTGTGTTCAGTTCATCATTGACTTCATGTGAGTCCCAGAGACCACAGAGCATCTGAACACACTTCCCTCTTCACACTCTCACTCATCTTCTTCTGTCCTCAGTGTGTGAGGGATCCACCAATGTGCTGATGTGTAACCATAACAACATGCTGCTGGTGTACCAGGACTCGACGCTGAAGTGGGCGGCTCAGCTGTGCTGTGTGCCGGTGACCGTACGCGTCGCCAACTTCCCGTAAGAGACCGCTAATCTGGCCTTAATCTCAGTAAAGGTGGGGTAAGCCGTTTCTGAAATATGCTGTTGGCCAGTGTTGATGTTTGAAATCAACCCAGACAAACACACCCCTTCTTCATTGCTCCGCCTCCAAAACTCACACTCCAATCCTAACAGCCGAGTCGTCCCGAACCCTGATCCCCTGAAAGAGAGTCGAGGGCACTAACAATAACACTAAACACCGTATTCACTAGCATTCGCCAAGGCGACTCTCACTAACTAGCCTCAGTTATATTTGTTTATCAGGGCACAAGTGCTACAAAATAATGCTTCACTAAAAATAAAGCGCAGATGATGAACGAATGACAAGGAAGCACAAAAAATGTACGTCAGTGTTCGTCAGTGTTCCTCAGTGTTCCTCACGTGTTCCTCAGTGTTCCTCAGTGTTCCTCACGTGTTCTTCAGTGTTCCTCAGTGTTCCTCATGTGTTCCTCACGTGTTCTTCAGTGTTCCTCAGTGTTCCTCATGTGTTCCTCAGTGTTCCTCACATGTTCCTCAGTGTTCGTCAGTGTTCCTCAGTGTTCCTCAGTGTTCGTCAGTGTTCCTCAGTGTTCCTCACGTGTTCCTCAGTGTTCCTCAGTGTTCCTCACGTGTTCTTCAGTGTTCCTCAGTGTTCCTCATGTGTTCCTCAGTGTTCCTCACATGTTCCTCAGTGTTCGTCAGTGTTCCTCAGTGTTCCTCAGTGTTCCTCAGTGTTCCTCAGATGTTCCTCAGTGTTCCTCAGTGTTCCTCACGTGTTCCTCACGTGTTCCTCAGTGTTCCTCACGTGTTCGACAGTGTTCGTCAGTGTTCCTCAGTGTTCCTCAGTGTTCCTCAGATGTTCCTCAGTGTTCCTCACATGTTCCTCAGTGTTCCTCACATGTTCCTCAGTGTTCCTCACATGTTCCTCAGTGTTCGTCAGTGTTCCTCACGTGTTCCTCAGTGTTCCTCAGTGTTCCTCAGTGTTCCTCAGTGTTCCTCAGATGTTCCTCAGTGTTCCTCAGTGTTCCTCACGTGTTCGACAGTGTTCGTCAGTGTTCCTCAGTGTTCCTCAGTGTTCCTCAGATGTTCCTCAGTGTTCCTCACATGTTCCTCAGTGTTCCTCACATGTTCCTCACATGTTCCTCAGTGTTCCTCACATGTTCCTCAGTGTTCGTCAGTGTTCCTCACGTGTTCCTCAGTGTTCCTCAGATGTTCCTCAGTGTTCCTCAGTGTTCCTCACGTGTTCGTCAGTGTTCCTCAGTGTTCCTCAGTGTTCCTCAGATGTTCCTCAGTGTTCCTCACATGTTCCTCAGTGTTCCTCACATGTTCCTCAGTGTTCGTCAGTGTTCCTCACGTGTTCCTCAGTGTTCCTCAGTGTTCCTCAGATGTTCCTCAGTGTTCCTCAGTGTTCCTCACGTGTTCGACAGTGTTCGTCAGTGTTCCTCAGTGTTCCTCAGTGTTCCTCAGATGTTCCTCAGTGTTCCTCAGTGTTCCTCACGTGTTCCTCAGTGTTCGTCAGTGTTCCTCACGTGTTCCTCAGTGTTCCTCAGTGTTCCTCAGATGTTCCTCAGTGTTCCTCAGTGTTCCTCAGATGTTCCTCAGTGTTCCTCAGTGTTCCTCAGGTGTTCCTCAGGTGTTCCTCACGTGTTCGACAGTGTTCGACAGTGTTCGTCAGTGTTCCTCACGTGTTCGTCAGTGTTCGTCAGTGTTCCTCAGGTGTTCCTCAGGTGTTCCTCACGTGTTCGACAGTGTTCCTCAGTGTTCCTCAGATGTTCCTCAGTGTTCCTCAGTGTTCCTCAGATGTTCCTCAGTGTTCCTCAGTGTTCCTCAGGTGTTCCTCAGGTGTTCCTCACGTGTTCGACAGTGTTCGACAGTGTTCGTCAGTGTTCCTCACGTGTTCGTCAGTGTTCCTCAGTGTTCCTCAGGTGTTCCTCAGGTGTTCCTCACGTGTTCGACAGTGTTCGACAGTGTTCGTCAGTGTTCCTCACGTGTTCGTCAGTGTTCGTCAGTGTTCGTCAGTGTTCCTCACGTGTTCGTCAGTGTTCGTCAGTGTTCCTCAGTGTTCCTCAGTGTTCCTCAGATGTTCCTCAGGTGTTCCTCAGGTGTTCCTCACGTGTTCGACAGTGTTCGACAGTGTTCGTCAGTGTTCCTCACGTGTTCGTCAGTGTTCGTCAGTGTTCGTCAGTGTTCCTCAGTGTTCCTCAGTGTTCGTCAGTGTTCCTCAGTGTTCCTCAGAACCTTCCGTTCTCTCTCTTGAATCACACTGAAGTGACTTAAACTGCAGTTCATCCACTGGCCACTAGAGGCCGGCTGCAGAAGAGACTCAGTCCCATAGACCTCCATGTTAAAATGCCCCACTTTACAGCAGAAATAAACATGTTCACAGTTTGGTGCTAAAAGTGGTTTTGGTCTATATTGCTAAATGTTGCTCTTCAAGACGACTGTGAGGGGGGTGAATTTTTTATGACTCATCCGTTTAAATTATATTAAGCCTTAAAGTTCTGCGTAATTAAGGGCGTGGCCACTTGATTGACAGGTTGATTGCCGCTGATGTCACTACTAGCCGTTTGTCTGTTGTCTGTTAGCTCCACGTCACCTCAGATAATCCGCCTCTGCACATTTACGTTTATCCGGGAGTGACGCTGCCAAGATGGCGACGGCTGGCTCCGCCCACTTTGGGCTTCAGAAACACTACGGGTGACGTCACGCACACTACGAACATATGGTTATACAGTCTATGGGTATTGCGTAATGATGTCATCTTGTAACTCGGTGTCACACTGAAACATTCAAGTAAAGCCATAACACATATAGCTAAATAAGATTATTACGTTTCATTCACTTAAGTTGATGACGTTTGTCGTCACTGTTTCGTTCTGTGACGGTGCGTGTCGAACAGCATACGGATACTGAAACTGGCTTGTTTTGTTGTCCACAATGCAGCGCTGGAATACATGAAGAGATAATAGATGCTGATACTAATCAATGAATACTAAAGAAGTTTTAAAGGCGGTAAACCTTCATATCATGTATGAACATGTTCCGCCAGCTCTGTGTCTCTGAAGCGCTCAGTGTGTGTGGGACGGTGTGCTCAGAGTGGTTCTCATGCGACTGGTAACAGATACGCCTGTGCAGCGAGTGTGTGTGTGTGTGTGTCCGTCCCGCACGGGTCACGCTCTCTCACAGTCTCTCTCCTGCTGGCCTCACATTAGAAGAGCATCTCTCAGCACCTCTGAAATGAGTGTCTCGCTTCACATCTCCAGCACACACACTTTCTCAAACTTCACTGTATTAAAGATTAATAATGACACGCATAGTTAGGATAGCAGAACAAATGGGCTGATCAGGGGAGGAGAAAACACTGGTCCAAATAAACTCCATCAAAGGGTGTTCGTTAGCAGAGGCAACCCAAACCAGAACGCCAGGATCCTCCTTTGCCTAAACATGTCTGCTGTGTTTAAATGGATGTGCCGCACTTTCGGATCGGGGAACGTCCACTCAAACACACTGAAACAAATCACCTCAAACAATAAGATTGCACTACAAATACTTCTAATCCGTTAGTTGGACTGAACAAGTCGTACACTTACGGTACAAAGTAGATGTGTAACGATTCCCTCATGCCACGATTCTGAACTCACGATACCATATTATTGTGATACTCTATACTGATATATTATACTGTAATATTGCTGTGAAAAGACTTGTTTTAGATTTAGGGTGAACAAACTTTTATTTATTTTTATTGGCAGTATCTGATTGTTTACAGTTTAATGGACATAATTCACGTCAGAGCTAAAAAGTGGATAGGCAAAACTATTCAGAACGGATTATTAGTCTGGCATCGTGTTTGATCGCCACCAGTCTGTCGTCGTGACACTATTTAATTTAAAACCGTTTTAAACCACATGTTTCTGACACACATACAAGTTTTCACAGGCTCATATTAATAGAGAGACTACATGGAATATTTGTGCTCATAAATATTAATTTGCGACACCACAGGAGTGAACACAACACAGCATGTAAATGTTAGCTGCTATCTGCATTGCTGTGGTTACATGTGTGTGTGTGTGTGTGTGTGTGTGTGAGGGAGCTGAAGGGTGTGGTGGTGACGCTGAGCTCTGATGGACGTCTCCACTGCTCATACATGGGAACCGACCCGTCCTTCTTCAGCGCCCCTAAAGTGGAGGCCCGAGAGCTGAACTACGAGGAGCTGGACGCCGAGATGAAGCGGCTGCAGAAGCTCATCCGCGAGGCCACCAAAACACAGGGTAGTGTACCACACACACACACACACACACAGGGTTATCAGACGAATAAAGCTCAGACTGATACCAAACTCAATGCCTGATCAAAGCAGAGCCGGTGGGCTTTTGTCTATGACCGGGTCAGCATTTTACTTTCTTTATATGTGTTTAACCTAATACTTTAGCAGAATGTAGTAATGTTTTCCACCTTTTAATCAGTGCATCTTTACTGCTAATGTAACCGTGGCCGAGTGGTCAGGAGAGAATATCACAGCAATATTATACCAGTATTATCATAACCATAGAGTCCAGATTGACACAGTTTAAGGAGAAAAGTCACAGCTGAATATAAGTCACACCACATCAAAATTGCTTTGTTGAGATTGAGATTGAGGTTTTTCTTTTTCTTTTTCTTGAATGTAACTCGACACCCTTGCCTCATTTAGTATGCGCGGTTCTATGAATATGCAAATGAGCCCCGCCTCCACTCACTCACTCAGCTCAGAGATCCACTGGTTGACGATCACACGTTGATCTGATTGGTTACAAGGTAGTTTGTGACGTCAGAAACACCAGCGATTTCAAAGCGTGTTTTTGAGACTGTCTTTGGTTCACTGCAGTTTTAAGGAGTAAATACTCAGCAATGGAGTCGACTTATGAATTTACACATGGTTTGTCTTAAAGCATATTAAAAACACCACATAGACACATAAACAACACTAAAACCTTGAGTTTCACCACAGGGGGACTTTAAAATTGTTAAAATTTAATGGTATACAGAAAAAGTAAACTAATCTAAATCTAAAATAAACATAAATCATAGGGGCATTTATTATAAACAGCACTTATAATAAACACCAAGCCTAAACGAATTTAAAGCAAAACTGAAACCTTTTGTTAAAGTGGAACGTCAGGAAAGATAAAACATTTCTGCAGGAACCAGTCAGTTCTGAACAACTAATAACTGACTGTTGTGTTGACTGATATGAACTCATTCACAGAAATCTAAAAACATAAAGATAATTAATGATTTTTGTTATTTAGACAAAAAAACCCCTCAGATCTACAGCGTTTTTCTGGGCACAAAATGTTAACGTGTGTCTGTGTAACTGTACGTCTGGTTGCAGGAGTCAGATGTGATGTGATGTTAGTAATGCTGGATCTGATATATTTCTGCATGCTTTGCATGATATTGAAGTTGGAGTTCATTTCAGTTGATTAAAAATGAACTTATATTCCAGAAAGTGTGTGTCCTGTCCTCGATCTGAAAGTGTGTTTGTATGTGTGTTTGTGCAGATATCGTGCCGAGGGCCGAGACAGAAGAAGAGCTCAGTGTGACCGCTGTCATCTCGTCTCAGCTCGACCAGCTCTCGGTACAAACACTATATAACGCTATATGCTAATGCTAATGCTAATGCCTGCAGGCTACAGTGAGACACACTGAACACACTTTATTTATCAATCTTTCACACACAGTCACACAGATGAAGACACATCGTAGACGTCTATTACTTTTACATAAAATAATGAATTTTATTATATTATAATATCTTTTCCCCAAAATGAGGACATCCTTAATGTCCCTGAGAGGTTTTGTTATATTTAGCTCAGTTTGAGAGCTATATTTGTCCTTATCCTAAAGTGAAGGAAACACACACGCTTCACTAATTAAAAGAAGCCATATCACTATTATTGAAGCTTGTTTCCACTACAGAATAAAAAATACAAAAAGTAATTGCAACATTTTAATATCTCAATATTTGTTTTAATTGGATTGTCTCGCAATTTTGACTGTATTTCTCAGTTATAAAGTCCAAATTGTGAGACATAAATTCGAAATTTCAACAAAAAAAGTCATTTTTAAAAATAGAATTCTTTTATAAATAATCCAATGTCTTCAGACTGAATCAAACCCTGACCCTAAAACAATTACTTTTTTTGTTGGATTGAAACTTACAATTACATTTTTTGTTGGATGTCTCCAATGAAAGGTTTTGTCAAATTTACTGAACTTGCAGGAACAGTTTTGTCTCAGTATATAGTACACACACGTTCTGTGAGTCTGCTGAGTACACAGTGTGATTGAGTTGTGCTCAGTTCTCCATTCCCTTCTCTCCCCCAGTGTGCGCTGATAGCAGAGATGAACGGCCTGCCGGTGCCGTCAGTCTCAGTCCAGGTGAGCATCAGCTCTTCTCCTGTAGCTCTTCTCCTGTAGATCCTCTCCTGTAGCTCTTCTCCTGTAACACTTCTCCTGTAGATCTTCTCCTGTAGCTCTTCTGTAGATCTTCTCCTTTAGATCTTCTCCTGTAGCTCTTCTCCTGTAGCTCTTCTCCTGTAGCTCTTCTCCTGTAGATCTTCTCCTGTAGCTCTTCTCCTGTAAATCTTCTCCTGTAGCTCTTCTCCTGTTGCTCTTCTCCTGTAGATCTTCTCCTGTAGATCTTCTCCTGTAACTCTTCTTCTGTAGCTCTTCTCCTGTAGCTCCTCTCCTGTAGATCTTCTCCTGTAGCTCTTCTCCTGTAGATCTTCTCCTGTAGCTCTTCTCCTGTAGATCTTCTCCTGTAGCTCTTCTCCTGTAGCTCCTCTCCTGTAGATCTTCTCCTGTAGCTCTTCTGTAAATCTTCTCCTGTAGCTCTTCTCCTGTTGCTCTTCTCCTGTAGATCTTCTCCTGTAGATCTTCTCCTGTAACTCTTCTTCTGTAGCTCTTCTCCTGTAGCTCCTCTCCTGTAGATCTTCTCCTGTAGCTCTTCTCCTGTAGATCTTCTCCTGTAGCTCTTCTCCTGTAGCTCTTCTCCTGTAGCTCTTCTCCTGTAGATCTTCTCCTGTAGATCTTCTCCTGTAGCTCTTCTCCTGTAGCTCTTCTCCTGTAGCTCTTCTCCTGTAACTCTTCTCCTGTAGATCTTCTCCTGTAGATATTCTCCTGTAGCTCTTCTCCTGTAGCTCTTCTCCTGTTGCTCTTCTCCTGTAGATCTTCTCCTGTAGATCTTCTCCTGTAGATCTTCTCCTGTAACTCTTCTTCTGTAGCTCTTCTCCTGTAGCTCCTCTCCTGTAGATCTTCTCCTGTAGCTCTTCTCCTGTAGATCTTCTCCTGTAGCTCTTCTCCTGTAGCTCCTCTCCTGTAGATCTTCTCCTGTAGCTCCTCTCCTGTAGATCTTCTCCTGTAGCTCTTCTCCTGTAGCTCTTCTCCTGTAGCTCTTCTCCTGTAACTCTTCTCCTGTAGATATTCTCCTGTAGCTCTTCTCCTGTAGCTCTTCTCCTGTAGATCTTCTCCTGTAGCTCTTCTCCTGTAGATCTTCTCCTGTAGCTCTTCTCCTGTAGCTCCTCTCCTGTAGATCTTCTCCTGTAGCTCCTCTCCTGTAGATCTTCTCCTGTAGATATTCTCCTGTAGCTCTTCTCCTGTAGCTCTTCTCCTGTAGCTCTTCTCCTGTAGATCTTCTCCTGTAGCTCTTCTCCTGTAGCTCTTCTCCTGTAGCTCCTCTCCTGTAGATCTTCTCCTGTAGCTCTTCTCCTGTAGCTCTTCTCCTGTAGCTCTTCTCCTGTAGCTCCTCTCCTGTAGATCTTCTCCTGTAGCTCTTCTCCTGTAGCTCTTCTCCTGTAACTCTTCTCCTGTAGATATTCTCCTGTAGCTCTTCTCCTGTAGCTCTTCTCCTGTAGCTCTTCTCCTGTAGATCTTCTCCTGTAGATCTTCTCCTGTAGCTCTTCTGTAGATCATCTCCTGTAGCTCTTCTGTAGATCATCTCCTGTAGCTCTTCTCCTGTAACTCTTCTCCTGTAGCTCTTCTCCTGTAACTCTTCTCCTGTAGATATTCTCCTGTAGCTCTTCTCCTGTAGCTCTTCTCCTGTAGCTCTTCTCCTGTAGCTCTTCTCCTGTAGATCTTCTCCTGTAGCTCCTCTCCTGTAGATCTTCTCTTGTAGCTCTTCTGTAGATCATCTCCTGTAGCTCTTCTGTAGATCATCTCCTGTAGCTCTTCTCCTGTAGCTCTTCTCCTGTAACTCTTCTCCTGTAGCTCTTCTCCTGTAGATATTCTCCTGTAGCTCTTCTCCTGTAGCTCTTCTCCTGTAGATCATCTCCTGTAGCTCCTCTCCTGTAGCTCTTCTCCTGTAGCTCCTCTCCTGTAGATCTTCTCCTGTAGCTCCTCTCCTGTAGATCTTTTCCTGTAACTCTTCTCCTGTAGATCTTCTCCTGTAACTCTTCTCCTGTAGATCTTCTCCTGTAGCTCCTCTCCTGTAGATCTTCTCCTGTAGATCTTCTCCTGTAGCTCTTCTCCTGTAGATCTGCTCCTGTAGCTCTTCTCCTGTAGCTCTTCTCCTGTAGATCTTCTCCTGTAGCTCCTCTCCTGTAGCTCTTCTCCTGTAGCTCCTCTCCTGTAGATCTTCTCCTGTAGCTCCTCTCCTGTAGATCTTCTCCTGTAACTCTTCTCCTGTAGATCTTCTCCTGTAGATCTTCTCCTGTAGATCTTCTCCTGTAGCTCTTCTCCTGTAGATCTTCTCCTGTAGCTCCTCTCCTGTAGATCTTCTCCTGTAGCTCCTCTCCTGTAGATCTTCTCCTGTAACTCCTCTCCTGTAGATCTTCTCCTGTAACTCTTCTCCTGTAGATCTTCTCCTGTAACTCTTCTCCTGTAGATCTTCTCCTGTAGCTCCTCTCCTGTAGATCTTCTCCTGTAGCTCCTCTCCTGTAGATCTTCTCCTGTAACTCTTCTCCTGTAGATCTTCTCCTGTAACTCTTCTCCTGTAGATCTTCTCCTGTAGCTCTTCTCCTGTAGATCTTCTCCTGTAGCTCCTCTCCTGTAGATCTTCTCCTGTAGCTCCTCTCCTGTAGATCTTCTCCTGTAACTCTTCTCCTGTAGATCTTCTCCTGTAGCTCCTCTCCTGTAGATCTTCTCCTGTAGCTCCTCTCCTGTAGATCTTCTCCTGTAACTCTTCTCCTGTAGATCTTCTCCTGTAGATCTACTCCTGTAGATCTTCTCCTGTAGCTCCTCTCCTGTAGATCTTCTCCTGTAGCTCCTCTCCTGTAGATCTTCTCCTGTAGCTCTTCTGTAGATCATCTCCTGTAGCTCTTCTCCTGTAGCTCCTCTCCTGTAGATCATCTCCTGTAGCTCTTCTCCTGTAGATCTTCTCCTGTAGCTCTTCTGTAGATCATCTCCTGTAGCTCTTCTCCTGTAGATCTTCTCCTGTAGATCATCTCCTGTAGATCTTCTCCTGTAGATCTTCTCCTGTAGATCTTCTCCTGTAGATCTTCTCCTGTAGATCATCTCCTGTAGCTCTTCTCCTGTAGATCTTCTCCTGTAGCTCTTCTGTAGATCATCTCCTGTAGCTCTTCTCCTGTAGCTCCTCTCCTGTAGATCTGCTCCTGTAGCTCTTCTCTGGCTGCGTTTACACTGTGAGTCTTCATGCACAGATCCCTGTTCACACTCACTTTAGACAGCACTGGAATCAGATATCTGTGTCTAGATTAATTCCTAAGAATCGGATCTCGTGCGGATTTTTGTGTTGACACATGTGCAACAAACCCCGATCTACACACACCAAACCCACACCAAAGAACTAGCGCTGATGAACGCCAGCGGTGTCGTCTCCTGAACACGAGAGAACTACAGTCGATGTGTGTGTGTGTGTGTGTGTGTGTTTGTGTGTGAATGAAACAACTGTCTATTTCATCTAGATATATTCATCTATATTCGTCATCCAGATAGGGAAATCGCTGTTTTGCTATTATTCTCGTGCACTGACTCGTTCACTAAGCTGATTCAACATGTCGAATTGGCCGAAACAACGCCGACAAGGACCAACTTCAGCCGACGGTGCGGAACCGCGTGGTACACACTGAACACACTGAACACACTGAGACTGAGTCGACCGGCGGCTGCTGTGTCTGTTAGTGCTGTGGCTAACAGAGCGGGTTATTTTGTGCCAGTGTAAATGCAGCCTCTGATGCTGAGTGTGTGTGTGTGTGTGCGCTTCTCTCTCAGGTGATGATAAAGAGTGTGTGTGTGTGTGTGTGTTTCACTCAGGTGATGATAAAGAGTGTGTGTGTTTCACTCAGGTGAGGATAAAGAGTGTGTGTGTGTGTGTTTCACTCTCAGGTGATGATAAAGAGTGTGTATGTGTGTGTTTCACTCTCAGGTGATGATAAAGAGTGTGTATGTGTGTGTTTCACTCTCAGGTGAGGATAAAGAGCCGTTCTGCGGTGGCGAGCCCGAAGATGACGGTGTGTGTTCAGCCTCCTCTGGCCGTCACACAGGACCAGTTTGTGCTGGACTCTATGGGTAGGACTGACTTTCCTTCTTCCTGATACTGTCACACACACACATACTGTGTCACACACACACACACATACTGTCACACACACACACACACACACACACTGAAGACCGAAGAGCGCTTTTCATCATTTCATGCTTCGGCTAATTCTAAACTAACAGAATCCTGGCGTATATTTTTCAATGTTTCAAAATGTTTAATCTTATATAATATATATGATATATTTCTGACTACCATCCAAATTATGTTGAATATAAATTTCAGACCATAACTAAATAAAGCAGTTGCTCTTCACTCCAGTTAAGGTTATCTGCCGGACATGTCGAAGTGGAGTACGGCACAGGATTGTTACTGTACAAATCCTGATGTCAGACAATCCTGAGGCGTTCTGTGCAGTTCATGCGTGAATATGCTCGTCTCAAACAAACGTTTTGATTTGTTGAAGTTTAAAGCCTGTGATTGTTGTGCAGTGCTTGATTGACAGCTGAATGAGCGACAGATGAGCCATTACTCCAGAAAGAGGTTTGAGTTTCAGGGCTGAGAAAGAATATGATATGACATACTTTGATGTTGGCCAATCAGAAGCCAGTGTCACATCATCGTAATGTTGAAGAGACATTTCTACACACACTCTCACACACATACACACACACACACTCAAAATGCAAAACTAGCGCTGTAAAGGCGAGGACAGGGATATTTCTGCGGCTGATCGTACTGCATATGTATCTGTAGGAGTTTCCCTTTCAGACGCAACATTTATGGGAGGAGAGAATTTAATTTGAATTTGAATCACGCAACGTTATTTACTTTATTTACTAGTATTTGCGCCATTATTTAACGCCCAAAAAGCTTGTTAAACCCATTTTGTGTAGCCTGACTTCGTCATACTCATATTCTAGGCAGAATGTGAGTCTGATCTGCTCCATAGGGCTTTGATTATGAGGCGTGTCTTAACCGAACCAGGAAAAAAAACCTCAATGGGATAGACCTACAACCAATCAGAGTAATGCAATAGTTGTCAACAGAGCTCAACTGCACGCACGCTGGAAGAAGTAGTAAAGTAATGAGTGTAAACGATCTTTGTCGTTGTTGTAAAAATAATTTAAGAATTTGCGGAGTACTTACAAGCACGAATAGCATTTTTGAGAGAAATACAAAAGGTGTATGTATATTCGAACAAGTTCTCCGTTTAGGATTAGATCTCGACAATAAAGCAAATAAATCTTCTCGCATTTGTCGGCCCTGTCTCAACTTTATAACACGGTTGCAACGCGACTTGACTGATTTAAAAAAATGGAAATACGACGAAAGAGACCAGGCTGAAGCAGCGTGTTCATCTGAGGCTTCAGAGAAAAGAGATGGTGAGCCTACCCCTTCCAAGACGCCCAGGGCTCTGAAGAAGTTCTGCCCCAATCCTTCAACTCCAACCGGTACAAGAACGCGAAAGAGCGGTTCTCTGTTCGTGATTGGCTCGGCCTTATTACCGAGCATAATTACTCCTCAACGGATCGAGTCCAGATGTTGTGTGCGGGGTTCGGGCTGGCACCCAGGCTACATTTATGGGCATGTCTGCAGTCGCTGCTGCTGGGAGACGCGTGAGGAGGGAGGAAATATGCTCCACTCGCATTAATATCTTTGGAGTGCCTTAGATTACCTGAGTCAACCCGCACCTGATGCTAACGCTAATCTGCGCTGCCATTGCTAGATTGCGTTGGTCATTATGTAAATGATCTGACTGCGTCTGTGTTCTTTAATTTGCGCGTCGTCAGTAGATTTTTCTTTTATGCCAAAAATCATGAGGATATTAAGTAAAGATCATGTTCTGTGAAGATATTTTGTAAATTTCCTACCGTAAATAAATAAAACATTTATTTCTGTGAGTGAACGCAGCACAGTCATTAACATTAATAACTTTAATAACTTTAAAGGAGATGTCTCAATGTTTTGTTTTTTTGCACCCTCAGATTCCAGATTTTCAATAGTTGTATCTCGGCCAAATATTGTCCTATCCTAACAAACCACACATCAATGGGAATATTATTTATCCATCTTTCAGATGATGTATACATCTCAATTTATAAAAATTGACCCATGTGACTGGTTTTGTGGTCCAGGGTCACATTTGTGGAATTGCGTTCTTATGCTAATTTGCCCGGTTTAGTAGTAAATCTGGCCCTTAAAGGTGCTGTATGTAGCTTTTTTACCAAAACGAATCCTTTTTTTATTGCCTGTGTGTGAAGGGGTTGTAATCTCACATTAAAATAATCCACTTTGCGGGTTTTGCTATTACCTCTGAAAGCAAGTATTCTTATTTTTATGTGAAGGTCCCGGGTCGGATTTACCGCCAGTGACGTGACCTGCATGCACGCTCCCGAGCCTCTCGCCTCATCTAGCCTACTGACTTTGCACTCAACAGCGACGACACTGCAACTTATGACATGGACTTATGACTTATGCAACTTATGACATGTCTGATAACACTAAGAAACGACCTGCGCCCAGCAAAACACAGACTCCAACACAAACTCCACATATTGATAAGAAAAAGAAAAAAAAAGTTTTTTCTGCTGAAGCTGGTATTAAAGGCCAGACGTGAATCGGATGAACTTCGGGTAAAAAACACGGATCAACATCGGCAGGGCATTTGAATCATAGAGAGAAACCTTATCTACAAACCTAGAATGTACATTTCCTGAAGAAAATGTGAAGTTAGTGCTTGCAGTGGCAAAAATCGGCACGGTTGATATGATAGGGTTCCATACTTATCATGGTACGAGCATGGAGCATTAGTTCAACGTCAAGCTGATAAAAGTAGCCTATTATTGTAACGTTGCAGTGGGAGTTTACCTTAGTTTCCAGCATGTTGTGGGATGCTTTCTCCAGTGTGTTGCGTGACGCGTCTCAGTCTGGCCGGTTCCCACAGTGCTCGCTCATAAATTCGAGCACGCGTAAGAGCACGCGCTTGTAAAGTTATTGGTTGCAATCTGAAACATCACCGCTAGAGGTCGCTGAAAACTACATACAGCTCCTTTAATCTTTAGGAGTATGAGAAAAAAATACTTTTATTATGGTATTGTGATATTATTTCATTACCTTCTTTCTGGGGCTCATGAGAGACAGTAGATGTAGGTGAGCTGGAGGAAGAGTGTGGGCAGGGTTTAGTCAGCTGATGATGATGATGATGATGATGTACACACAGGACACCACACGGTGGAGTCCTGAAGCGGAGGATATTCCTGAGCTGGTGTGTGTGTGTGTGTGTGTCTCAGTCCCTGATTAACTTCTGCACTGTTTCCAAAACCACTGGCAATATTTACACAAGCTTTAACCGTAAACTATGTGCTTCCTCTTTTGTGTGATTTGTCGTTTTCTTCACAAATTACTGCTAGCTCTGTTCCATAGCCACAGCCAGGCTCCATCAGGAGGACAACACTTCACTGTAACTACATTAGTTAGCATGAACTAAGAATGAACTGCACTTCTACAGCATTTAATAATCTTAGTTCATATTAATTTCAACATTAACTAATACATTATTAAAATCAAAGGTTGTATTTGTTAGCATTGGTTAATGCACTGTGAACTAACATGAACACACAATGAACAGCTGTATTTGTATTAACTAACATTAACAAAGATACGTACAGTAACAAATGTATTGATCATTGTTAGTTAGTACATTAACTAATGTTAACTAATGAACCTTATTGTAAAGGGTTACCAAAAAAAGTATAAAGAATAAAGATGCATAGAATGCACTAATAATGGGTGAAACGGTCAGTTTCTGTGTATATCAGCACTCTTCAGGTTAGAGTCAGGAGAAGGTGTATATAAGGTGTTATAGCAGGTGTTATAGCAGGTGTCGAAAGCAAACACACATGACATTAAGGCTGTACACTGTTCGGAGACTTTGGAGAAGAGCTTATGAGTTTAAAGGAGACTACTGCAAAATGCCCGTGCAAAATCAGTTTTTGTGTGTGTTTTTAGTAATTGTTGGTTTGGTGCCCGTGAAAGAGACTGTGAACGCATTGAATTCAGGGAGCAGGCTAGGTTACTACAAATGATGGTGAATAAACTATAATATTCAGAAGTAAACAGTGTAGCTGACTGAGTGTTTATAGTGCTAGTGCAAAATGCCCGTGCAAAATCAGTTTTTGAGTGTGTTTTTAGTAATTGTTGGTTTGGTGTGTTTGAGTGCACATTGTTACAATTACACAGCAAAAGTTCAGTGACATTTTTATTTGTGCATGGTAGAAAGCACACAGTGAACTCCGAGAAAACGCTACGCTTGAGCAAACAGTTTGTGAATAGGCAACTATAAATGATGCCCGTGAAAGAGACTGTGAACGCATTGAAAAGGATATGTTTAGTTGGTGAATAGCATTTACACAGTAGCGATAACGTTAAGCGCACCAGAATGAAATCTAATATTCAGAAGTAAACAGCATAGCTGACTTACAGATTCAGTTTACATCCACAAATGAATAAGCGCGTCGATTCAGGGAGCAGTGCAAAGTGCCCGTGCAAAATCAGTTTTTGTGAGCTGATCGCCGTCAAAAAAGTTCAGGAGATATTTCTTAGCGATGGCTGATTTCAACAGTTTCAATATCATAGCATTTTGAAAAAAAAAGTGTCATGAATTTATTGCATTTTTGGGGAAAAATAATCCGTTTTTATAATAGGTATGGAGAGAGAATTGTGTCTTTATTACATGCGAGAAAATAAATGATCTGAGAGAAAAAAAAAAGTTTGAGAGAAAAAGTTTTCATACCAATAGCAAAAAATAATAATATTTGAGACTAAAAAAAGTTTTGAGAGAAAGTATTTTCTCATAGAACAAAAAAAAAAATTTCTGAGAAAAAAATACTTTGAAAAAAACTCTCAAATATATATTTTTTTGCTATCAGTGTGAAAACATTTTCTCTAAAAAAAAAAAGTGTTTCTCTCAAAATGTTTTTCTTTGCTCTCGATGCAATTTCTTGCTCTCTGTCAGGATTCTGCTTTCACTGTGAAAATTGTGTTATGGGCGGGGCCACGTTCCTATTGGCCAGTCGGGTGAGCATCGTCTTGTCTTGGGAGTCGAACTGAATCATTACACCATTGTTCAGTTCACCGGCATAGATGCCGCCTCTGCCTTAGTTGAGCACGCACTCCAATGTTTGGGTAAGATGATTCACGGTGATCATATGCCTGGTTCAGATTACAAGAATTTTGTGTCTGTTACGATAGTCACGGTGTCAGATTACACGATTTTGACTCCTAAAAATCTTGTCATGTCGTGGATGGACAAGAAATATGTCAGACTACACGTTGCTTTCCGACCAGTCACCGCGAGCCGTCTTAAGCCGCCTTTCCACTGCAAACGACAGCCGTCGGACCGGAAGTCATTCATTTCCAATGGAGAGTCGTACGGGAGCTGCGGGAGTTATGATCATATGCGTATGCGGAAATTTCGGATCCGATTTGAGCTTCGGATGCGTTGAAATATCTGAACTTCTGCGGCTAGACCGTATGCGACCGGTCGACCGGATGTGATGTATTCTAATCAAAACTATGAGCGCGAATCTAGAATTACCAATATTTTAATACTTTAATGTAAACGCTATTCCTGCGAAATGACGGTTATTAATAATTATGGCTGAAAAAATATTTGTATCATTATTAAATCAATATTTATATTGATTAGCTCTATAAAATCGACTGGTTTTTTTTTCTATTAGATGTATTGAGGGTCATTCGTTTTGTGTGGATATATTCATGCATGCATTATATTCATTAAAATCATTAATTTTACAATTGTGAATAGCCGAGGGTAACGGTTGCTTCACGACCAATTTCAAAGTTCCTTGCGACTGACACCAGGGGGCGAAATGCGACAATCGAATGCGAATGTCGTGCGCAGTGGAAAGGCGGCTTTACGCACACATTCACTCGCACATACACGCACTCACTCAAATACACACACACTCGCTCGCTCACTCACTCGCGCGCACACACACACACACACACTGTAGCTCGCTCACTCACTCGCGCACACACAATCGCTCACTCGCACACACACAATTGCTCTCGCACGCGCGCACACAATTGCTCTCGCACGCAAGCACACACACACTCACTCACTGTCGCTCACTCGCGCACACACGCACACACACACACTCGCTGTTGCTCGCACTCTCACACACTCACTCTCACTCACATACTCACTCTTGACGGAACCCGTCGTGGAGGACCGTAAGCCGGGGTTTCGCCTGGAAAGCTCTATAGAAATCTGGCACTCTGTTGAAGAAGTTAAACTGAGAGAGCGTGGCGTTCACAGACACCAGAATGAAGGAGTTCACAGTAACGTTCATCAGGCAGTAATACAGTAGTTTCAGTTCACGTTCACCCAAAATATGAACGAGTTCATGAACTATCGTTCAATGAACAGTTCAGGCACAACACTGATAGTGCTCTATAGCCTACCTATAGTGAGACATACAGATGCTAAACACATTAATAACAATCATTTTAGGTTATAGTTAAGTTATAGGTTCAAACAGGAAATGTATTTTATTGACCTTAAAACAAAATAGTTTATTTTGAGTCCGAGTAAAACTGCACAGGAGGTTGTATATGATGAACTAGGGCTGGGCCTGGGCGATATATCGGATGACATTGTTATGCGCATCTCGTCAGTAAAGCCGGTTCCTTGATTAGTAGTAAATCGCCATCTCCTGCTTTCAGATGAAGTGGCATTAACACAGAGCCGTAGTTCACTGACAAGCTGAGCCATATCGCATTAATTATTGCAGGCAATACGTCCATGATCATCTAAGATCACCGTGAATCATCTTACCCAAACATTGGAGTGCGTGCTCAACTAAGGCAGAGGCGGCATCTATGCCGGTGAACTGAACAATGGTATAATGATTCAGTTCGACTCCCAAGACAAGACGATGCTCACCCGACTGGCCAATAGGAACGTGGCCCCGCCCATGACACAATTTCACAGTGAAAGCAGAATCCTGACAGAGAGCAAGAAATTGCATCGAGAGCAAAGAAAAACATTTTGAGAGAAACAAAATGTTCTTTTTCTTTTTTTTTAGAGAAAATGTTTTCACACTGATAGCAAAATATATATATTAGAGATTTTTTTTCTCAGAAATAATTTTTAAAAATTCAAATTTATATTTTTTTATGTTCTATGAGAAAATACTTTCTCTAAAAACTTTTTTTAGTCTCAAATATTATTATTTTTTGCTATTGGTATGAAAACTTTTTCTCTCAAACTTTTTTTTTTTCTCTCAGATCATTTATTTTCTCGCATGTAATAAAGACACAATTCTCTCTCCATAAATAGATCTTTGAAAATCCAAATCTGGATTTGAATTTTTTATGTTATTATAACCTAAAGATGCTATGTGAAAGTTTGAAACAGAAAATAGTGGTTTTCATCTTGCCACTTTCTTGGTAAAGAAAACACATTTTTACTCAAATTAATCAAAATGGATTTATCACGTTCTGGGACCAAACTATAATATTCAGAAGTAAACAGTGTAGCTGACTGAGTGTTTATTTTTAAACCACAACCTTCTTGGGCTTCTTTGACCGATACAACCCTCTAATGTCAGAATGTTTATTTTTAAACCACAATCTTCTAAAAATTATATATTTAACGATATCTTTAGCATTTCTCATCCAAACAACGTCAAACTTGGCACTACACTTACTCGTGCCCGTAGCGAGACACCTGTCGAATTTGAAATCCATCAGACTAACGGTTCGAGAGATATGCGGTTAACAGACACACACACACACAGACACACACACACACACACAGACACACAGACAGACAGACGTTTCTGTAATTTATAGATAGATGTGATTTAAAAAGATTTTGATGGAATGAAAGTACAGCATCTGAACTGAGTGAATCACCCAATGCTCATCACTGGTGTAGTGAGGAGTGTGTGTGAGGAGTGTGTGTGTCTCCCATCAGAAGCACATGTCTGTTAAGTGGATCAGATCAGCTGTGAGTGACAGGTCAGATAGGGTTGAGACCTGAGAGTCCATGTGTCACACACACACACACACAAACACACACACACACACACACACACTCACACACTCCTCACTCTTTCTGTGGTTCTGCAACAGTCGTAATATGACGTCACACTGCGGCGTCTTTCCTAATAGAATAATTCAGCATATACTACATTTTAAATTATAATATATATAAAATATTCACTGTTCTTTTTTCAAAAATGAATTTTTTTTTTTTCTTCATTGTAATCAGTGCTGACAAAAGTATATCTAGTCAATTCTTAAAGTCCACCTGCAGTGTAAAACCAGCTTTTAATGTTGTTTATGTGTCTATGTGGTGTTTTTAATCTGCTTTAAGACAAACCATGTGTAAATTCATAAGTCGACTCCATTGCTGAGTATTTCCTCCTTAAAACTGCAGTGAACCAAAGACAGTCTCAAAAACACGCTGGTGTTTCTGACGTCACAAACTACCTTGTAACCAATCAGATCAACGTGTGATCGTCAACCAGTGGATCTCTGAGCTGAGTGAGTGAGTGGAGGCGGGGCTCATTTGCATATTCATAGAACCACGCATACTAAATGAGGCAAGGGTGTCGAGTTACATTCAAGATATTTTAAGGCATGAAGACATTATTTCAAGAAAAAAACTTTTAAATATGTCATTTTGGTGATGAGTTTTAAGGGATAAAATTATTGACCACAGGGGGACTTTAAATTGTAAAAATGTGGCGATACCAGGCTTTCTGCAGTATCAGTAGTATTGAGTACCGACTCTACACGCTGATAGACAGCTGCTATATGTGTTTGCGCTCCGAAGAGCATCAAAGCTTTCGATTTACAACGTGTTTTTGCAGCCTCGACCGTTGCAGCCAATCACAGACATGTCTGTCGAGCACATGACTGCAGTGGCCAATCAGAGGTGTTTGAGCTCATTATAACCAACACTGTGTGTGCAGTGTGGAACTCAGGCAGTGAGCGCGACTGAACTCAAGTGATTGACAGCTCTTTTCTTGCTGGTTTTACATCACAATTTGAATAATAATAATTTTCATGCTGCTAAGATGATCCGCGGATCATACGGATCATCTGCTCAATTATCATTCCATGAGTCGGAATCCTGAAACTGTGATTTAGCTTTAGTAAGCCTCTACTTTTACATACTAAAAACACTCTTTGTTCTCTAGCTTGTGTTTCTTTGTTATACATTGTTACAACTTTTAAATTTAATTTAATTTAATTTAATTCTGTAATCCTATTATAGTATTTTTTTCTAATATTTGAAATTAAACTGCAAAATAAAGACACTAAATGAATAAAGACGGAGAATGGGATCTCGTGTGCATCTCAGCGCTGTCAAAATAAAAGTCTTGCTTCACACACTGAAAGAAAAACGTATCGACCAATGGTAGATATCGGCTGATATATCGGCCGACCACTTATAAACTAGTGCTGGGCAACGATTGATCGCATCCAAAATAAAAGTTTGTGTTTACATAATATATGTGTGTGTACTATGTATAATTATTGTGTATATATAAATACACACACATGCTGTATATACTGTATATATATTTATACATAATTTATATTATATATAAATATTTTATATATAAATAACAAATTTTTCTTAAATATATATAGTGGGGAGAACAAGTATTTGATACACTGCCGATTTTGCAGGTTCTCCCACTTACAAAGCATGTAGAAGTCTGTAATTTTTATCATAGGTACTCTTCAACTGTGAGAGACGGAATCTCAAAAATCCAGAAAATCACATTGTATGATTTTTAAATAATTCATTTGCATTTTATTGCATGACATAAGTATTTGATCACCTACCAACCAGTAAGAATTCCGGCTCTCACAGACCTGTTAGTTTCTCTTTAAGAAGCCCTCCTGTTCTCCACTCATTACCTGTGTTAACTGCACCTGTTTGAACTCGTTACCTGTATAAAAGACCCCTGTCCACACACTCAATCAAACAGACTCCAACCTCTCCACAATGGCCAAGACCAGAGAGCTGTGTAAGGACATCAGGGATAAAACTGTAGATCTGCACAAGGCTGGGACGGGCTACAGGACAATAGGCAAGCAGCTTGGTGAGAAGGCAACAACTGTTGGCGCAATTATTAGAAAATGGAAGAAGTTCAAGATGACGTCAATCTCCCTCGGTCTGGGGCACCATGCAAGATCTCACCTCGTGGGGCATCAATGATCATGAGGAAGGTGAGGGATCAGCCCAGAACTACACAGCAGGACCTGGTCAATGACCTGAAGAGAGCTGGACCACAGTCTCAAAGAAAACCATTAGTAACACACTACGCCGTCATGGATTAAAATCCTGCAGCGCACGCAAGGTCCCCCTGCTCAAGCCAGCGCATATCCAGGCCCGTCTGAAGTTTGCCAATGACCATCTGGATGATCCAGAGGAGGAATGGGAGAAGGTCATGTGGTCTGATGAGACAGAAATAGAGCTTTTTGGTCTAAACTCCACTCGCCGTGTTTGGAGGAAGAAGAAGGATGAGTACAACCCCAAGAACACCATCCCAACCGTGGAAACATCATTCTTTGGGGAAGCTTTTCTGCAAAGGGAACAGGGCGACTGCACCGTATTGAGGGGAGGATGGATGGGGCCATGTATCGCGAGATCTTGGCCAACAACCTCCTTCCCTCAGTAAGAGCATTGAAGATGGGTCGAGGCTGGGTCTTCCAGCATGACAACGACCCGAAACACACAGCCAGGGCAACTAAGGAGTGGCTCCGTAAGAAGCATCTCAAGGTCCTGGAGTGGCCTAGCCAGTCTCCAGACCTGAACCCAACAGAAGATCTTTGGAGGAGCTGAAAGTCCGTATTGCCCAGCGAATATTATGGCCAGAATCCCTGCAGTGTGTGCAAACCTGGTCAAGAACTGCAGGAAACGTATGATCTCTGTAATTGCAAACAAAGGTTTCTGAACCAAATATTAAGTTCTGCTTTTCTGATGTATCAAATACTTATGTCATGCAAAAAAATGCAAACTAATTACTTAAAAATCATACAATGTGATTTTCTGGATTTTTGTTTTAGATTCCGTCACTCACAGTTGAAGAGTACCTATGATAAAAATTACAGACTTCTACATGCTTTGTAAGTGGGAAAACCTGCAAAATAGGCAGTGTATCAAATACTTGTTCTCCCCACTGTATATGCATGTGGGTGTATTTTTATATATATAAATATAAAATAATTATACACAGTACACACACATATATTATGTAAACTAGTTTTGTTCCTAACACAGAAGTATGAGCGTGACCCACATCACCAGTAGATGTGTAAGTGCTGAGACGGCAGGACTCAATGCTGCCCTAAAGGTCACACACACCCCTTTAATCCTCACAACACACACTCACGCTGCTTTTGTCCAGGGAATTCCTGTCTAAGTGCTTCTGTGCTGTGTGTGTTCTGTGTGTAATGCGTGTTCTGGGCTACTGTCAGCGCAGGTCAAGAGAGGTCAGCACAAATGGCCCTAGTTTAAGCACCTACATGCCAGACCGGTTTAAAGAGGGGTGTCACGCTTTCTGACCCGACGGCTAGTGTTTGCCCACGCCACTGAGAGAGAGAGAGAGAGAGAGAGAGAGAGCTTTTAAAGCACATAGAAAGTGCTGTCGCCCGATGAGCTGATAGGAGCTCAGACTGAGAGAGTGTGTGTGAGTGACAGTCAGACGTTTGTGTGTGTGTGTGTGTGTGTGTGTGTGTGTGTGTGTGTGTGTGCTGGTGGGCCAGACACTTAATCTAAGTGCTCAGCAATCAGGCATTACTGCGGTTCAGTCACCTGTGTGAACACACACAACTCCACACATGAAGCAGATCACCTTACTAAAGACCACACAGACCAGCTCAGCGGATGAGAGTCTGTAATCCACTGACTCGAGTGGGTTTTAAAGGGGACATATTGTGAAAATCTGACTTTTCATGTGTTTAAGTGCTATAATCTATAATCGGGGCCCGGGGCTTCTAACAACCCAGAACACATGAAAAGACCCAGTAACTGTGTTCTGGTGAGCCTTTCTCTGCAAGCATGTTATAAAATAAGCCGATCAGATTTCTTCTCCTTCTGACGTATGAAGAGGATCTTAATATAATATTCCCGGCCCTTAATCTGCACGTTTACACACACCAGCCGACATTTGATTCCACAAGCGACGACAGAGACCAGTTCTAACGCACTGATGAAGATCCAGCAAAGCCTGAAGCTGTTCTGTGGTTGAGCTCAGACGAGCACTGAACACTATTGACCAGAACATGTCACCGCTGTCTTATAAAGACCTCAGGAACTGTGGACACTTGTGGAGAAGTTAAACATGATGATGAGATGATCAGTGTAACTCCACAACAACTACAGAAATGTCTCCACTAACATTCAGAAGCTCTTCCTGAGTCTCTCCGTAAGGCTGCACTCGCTCCTGGTGATTCTGGGATTCTGGATGAGTGAGATTGGCCTGTTCTGTTATTGCCGGAGTTTCTGAAGCTCGTGTAAAGACTCCTCCCTCTTCTGAACGGAGGCGGAGCTAAAGCTCATTTGCATTTAAAGGGACACACACAAAAACGCCGCGTTTATGCTCACACCCATTAAAGGGACACTTCACCCATTTGCATTAAGCTTTGCATTGTTAGAAACCCAGTCATACTATTGAATGGTCATGCAACATTTTTTCATTTTCCCCCGAGACGAGAGAAATCTGTATTTACCTCTTTACACTTCCTCCTACAATGACGCAAAAATCGTCATTTTGCGTCATTGTAGGAGGAAGTGTAAGAGGGGGGGATTTCTGTTAAGACTACAAGCACTAGATCCACCCTTTCAAACCCGCCCATAGGGGGTTGGACCTAATGCGCTAACAGACCTATCACAGATCAGTGCGAGTGCGTTTGATTTCAACGGCAGAAACCTGCAGAAAACAGGGACGAAGAAAGCCGAGTAGTAGGGGTTACTCTATTTCCCGGACATGTCCGGCCGTCGAGATCGACAAAAATGTCCGGGATTCAGCTTTTGCTTTCTACGGTCGCCATTCATTGTTTACATGCTCACCTTTTGTTTCAATCTAACTGAATTCACCCCGATTGGTGAATCTGAATGTAATGTTTACATGAATGCTAAACAAGTGATCGGTTGATTTGCGTTTTATCATTGCTAAGAAAATACCCGCACCTCCGTGAGAGATAGCCCATGAGACCGGTGCATCTCACAGGCGCGCTCATCAGTAATCACAGTAATACAGGGAGCAGGACGAGGCTAGCGCCGCGGGAGAAACATAACTGATGTTATGTTAAACATATGTCCCCGGACATTTTGGGCAAACTCGTCACGGAGACTCACTCGTAGCCTAGCCTTGCCTTGATGTTTTTGTTTTCAACTGCGCTGTCTTACCGGTAGGCGTGGCTTGGGAGTGGCCTTGTAGGGCAGCGAAGCAAGTGCATTCTGGGAGTTGTTGTCTTTCATCCACATAAGCCAAAAATAAATTTTCTGGCTTTTCTCAGTCTAGAAAGCTCCAAATTCAAAAGTAATTTCACATTTCTTCTACATAAATGACCCACTTTCAATACACATTCATGTCTCCACGGGTGAAATGACCCTTTAAGGGGCAAATTTGACAAGCTGTAATAAATGATCTGGTATTTATTGTTGTGTGTTTGATGTGTGTGTTTGCTGTTGTGTGTTTGATGTGTGTGTTTGCTGTTGTGTGTTTGAGTGTGTTTGAGTGTGTTTGAGTGTGTTTGATGTTGTGTGTTTGAGTGTGTTTGATGTGTGTTTGCTCTTGTGTGTTTGCTGTTGTGTGTTTGTGTGTGTTTGAGTGTGTTTTATGTGTGTGTTTGCTCTTGTGTGTTTGATGTGTGTGTTTGATGAGTGTGTTTGATGTGTGTGTTTGCTGTTGTGTGTTTGCTGTTGTGTGTTTGAGTGTGTGTGTTTGTGTGTGTTTGATGTGTGTTTGCTCTTGTGTGTTTGCTCTTGTGTGTTTGATGAGTGTGTTTGATGTGTGTGTTTGCTCTTGTGTGTTTGAAGAGTGTGTTTGAGTGTGTTTGATGTGTGTGTTTGCTCTTGTGTGTTTGAAGAGTGTGTTTGAGTGTGTTTGATGTGTGTGTTTGCTCTTGTGTGTTTGCTCGTGTGTGTTTGATGAGTGTGTTTGATGTGTGTGTTTGCTGTTGTGTGTTTGAGTGTGTTTGCTGTTGTGTGTTTGATGTGTGTGTTTATGTGTGTTTGCTCTTGTGTGTTTGCTGTTGTGTGTGTTTGCTCTTGTTTGTTTGCTCTTGTTTGTTTGATGAGTGTGTTTGCTGTTGTGTGTGTTTGCTCTTGTGTGTTTGAAGAGTGTGTTTGAGTGTGTTTGAGTGTGTTTGATGTGTGTGTTTGCTCTTGTGTGTTTGATGAGTGTGTTTGATGAGTGTGTTTGATGTGTGTGTTTGCTCTTGTGTGTTTGCAGGCAGTGGCAGTGAGTCAGTGGTGAGGTTCTCAGTGTTTCTGAACGGTGTGTATCCTCCAGCGGATCTGAGTGGAGATATCGCGGTGTCCTACAGCTCGGCTACAGGTACAGCTCCTCTCACACACACACACACACACACACACACACACACACACACACACACACACACACACACACACACACACACACACACATCAAACACGCAATAGCAAACACACACATCAAACACACACACATACTCCTCACACACACACTCCTCACACACACACACACACACTCCTCTCACACATACACACACACACACACACACACACACACACACACACACACACAGCTCCACACACTCTCACACACACACACACACACACACACACACACACACACACACACAGCTCCTCACACACACACTCCTCACACACACACTCCTCACACACACACACACACACACACACACAGCTCCTCACTCACACACACACACACACACACACACACAAACACACACACACACACACACACACACACACACTCATCAAACACGCAATAGCAAACACACACACACACACACACATCAAACACACACACATACTCCTCACACACACACTCCTCACACACACACACACACTCCTCTCACACACACACACACACACACACAGCTCCACACACACACACACACACACACACACACACACACAGCTCCACACACTCTCACACACACACACACACACACACACACACACACACACACACAGCTCCTCACACACACACACACACACACACACAGCTCCTCACTCACACACACACACCACACTCCTCACACACACACACACACACACACACTCCTCACTCACACACACACACACACACACACTCCTCATACACTCCCACGCTGTTGTGTTAGTCTGCGCACACTCCTCACACACACACACTCCTCTCACACATACACACACACGCACACACACACACACACACGCACACACACTCCACACACACACACTCCTCACACACACACTCCTCACACACACACACACACACACTCACAGACACTCCTCACACACACACACTCCTCACACACACACACTCACAGACACTCCTCACTCACACACACACACACACACACACACACACACTCCTCTCGCACACTCCTCACTCACACACACACACACAGACACACTCATCAAACACACAATAGCAAACACACACACACACACTTCTCACACACACACACACACACACACACTCCTCTCACACATGCACACACACGCACACACACACAGCTCCACACACTCTCACACACACAGCTCCACACACACACACACACAGCTCCACACACACACACAGCTCCTCACACACACACTCCTCACACACACACTCCACACACATGCACACACACGCACACACACACACAGCTCCACACACTCTCACACACACAGCTCCACACACACACAGCTCCACACACACACACAGCTCCTCACACACACACTCCTCACACACACACTCCACACACTCTCACACACACACACACTCACAGACACTTCTCACACACACACTCCTCTCGCACACTCCTCACTAACACACAAACACACACTCCTCACACACAAACACTCCTCTCATACACTCCACACTCACACACACACACTCCTCACTCACACACACACACACACACTCCTCACACTCACACATACACACACACACACACACAGCTCCTCACTCACACACACACACCACACTCCTCACACACACACACACACTCCTCACTCACACACACACACACACACTCCTCATACACTCCCACCCTGTTGTGTTAGTCTGCACACACACACACACACACACACACACACACACACACAGCTCCTCACTCACACACACACACCACACTCCTCACACACACACACACACTCCTCACTCACACACACACACACACACTCCTCATACACTCCCACGCTGTTGAGTTAGTCTGCGCACACTCCACACACACACACACACACACACACACCACACTCCTCACACACACACACACACTCCTCACTCACACACACACACACACTCCTCATACACTCCCACGCTGTTGTGTTAGTCTGCGCACACTCCACACACACACACACACACACACACACCACACTCCTCACACACACACACACACTCCTCACTCACACACACACACACACTCCTCATACACTCCCACGCTGTTGTGTTAGTCTGCGCTCTGGAACACATTAGCCTCTTTCCTCACGTCTTTAAGCCCGTTTGCTCATTTCAAGATGTGTGGCCGTGTGCCAGCGCAGAGAGCGGAGAGAGAGTGTGTGTGTGTGTGTGTGAGAGAGAGAGCGGAGAGAGAGCTCTTGTGCTGCCGTTCTCCGGGATCGTGTCTGTGTTGGCAGAGACTGCTGGAAAACTTCCTGAAAATATCCGGGAGTTTCCCTTTTCCTTGGCTCTCTTTTTCTTTCTGTCCTTTTGAAAATACTGAGTCTGTTTAACACATTAGATTGCAGGTAGGACTACACACACACACACACACATTTTTTTAACTATCTAACTGAGGATATACCATAGACTTCTATTATTTTTATATTAAACTAGAATAATAACCAAAACCTTCGCTATAAGAAAACTTCTAAACGTTTCAGAAGTCAGGCTGTGGTGGACACATGTGTCTGGCTGTGTTCAACACACAGTACAGCGCTATATTCACAACTGTGTTTAATATTCTCTGTAGTATAAAGCTGTAATAGCTTTCAGAATCAAACACACACACACACACACACACACACACACACACACACACACATAGACCCGGGGAAACCCCTTTCACTCTCTTCACTGTAATGGCTCTGTTTATTTTACTCTTTCTATTCATCTCTCTCTCTCTCAAAGCACAAACATGCACTCACACACACTCTCTCTCTCTCACACACACACACACACACACACACACTTGGACACACACCTGTGTCTACTTTTTCTAAAAAACGCTGGATGGAAATGCCACGATGTGCATAGATCTAATAATGCGCATTAATAGCGTGTGCACTCAGTTGAGGAGATCCTTTCTCTGATAAGAACACATGCACATAAACTATGATGGAAACACATTTACTGAATAAATCTCTCGATGAGCAACAAAACCCTCAGCGGAGGCTGTGATTGGATAACTGGAGTTACCAGCGGACCAATGGCGTTGCAGCATCTCTAATGTTGGTTTGGTGTTTTGAAAGTCGAAGTGTGTCATCAGAATGATGTGGTGTAATTCCCTCCAGAAGCGTCTCACACACACGAGTGTGTTCCCGAACACCAGCATCCGAAAGCTAGAGAACACGACACAGCGTTTACTGTGTTTCGCCTGACGCTCGAGACACACTCGTTTATGATGGAGGGACAGAGAAAGATTGCAGAAACACACAGTTTATGACTGATATTCAGTGTCGGTGTTCCAGAAGTGAGGATGTTGTTCTCTTGATGGGAACGCTGCTTTATTCACTAGTGCTTTATGCCATATTACAGTTTTGCTAGTTTTATTCTTGCAGCCTCTGACAGAAACAGCTAAAGAGAGATGTGGAGTGTGTGGTGTTCTCTCTCTGACATTACACTGGTGTGTTAAACCACATACAACTATTAGAAAAACTCACAGTTTACTTTTAACTAAGATATTCACATCACTGTAATGCAAGTGTTTTAAATGTAAAAAAGCATAGTGTTTGATTTCTAAGTATTTCTACATTATGGTGGTATTTATGCTGATTTAGATCAATAAAACTGAAGAGAATAATGTATTACAGCAGGGGTTCCCAACCCCCGGTCCATGGGACATTTGGTACCGGGCCGCACAGAAAGAATAGCCTAAATAACATACCGTAAAAATGCGTCATGAAGAAGAAAAAACATATATAGCCTAAGTCGCACTGGACTATAAGTCGCATTTATTTCGAAATTTATTTCACACACAAAAAAAAAACAATGTTACGGACGGGACAGTTCTCCGTTACGGATGTGAGCGCTCTGAAAGCGGCACTAAAAGACGGCTTTACAACTTTCACAGAGACCTCAAACAGAAAACACAAAGCCTTTCTTTAAAGTGAATTTCATTTTGTATTAATTGTATCTTAATTTTAATCTCAGTTTCATCAACCAATTGCCTGGATTTAATAAATAAGAAGTAAATATATTAGAAAATACTTAATCAGGCCAAGGAGGCGCCGGCACGCGAACTGGAGCTCGTCTCATAAATTAACTGAAACTCAGCGACTACTTGCCTCACAGACCTGAGACATATATAGAAAGCTTGAAATGTCTACTTTTATACAGAACAATTCAAAACGAAAGAAAACTGACTGTTCTCTGCTTGTGTAATCCGTATGAAATGTGGAAACACTGACACAGAAAACACTTGTTTATTAGTAAATTAAAATGTCTCCTGCTATATTTTACATAGGCCTATTCATAATCATTAATTTAGCCGGTTCTTTGTGACAGCTTATAGGTGCTTTATTGGCAGCGCCACCCTTACATGTTACATGAATGCATCAGCACTGAAAACATGGAGATTTTTTTCTTCTGGGGGCATTTTGTTTGTGTTCAGGCTTTCTCAGTTGTCTTTAGGCGCGATGTTACGAGGACGCTGCTAATAAAGTTGCGAGTAGGACTACACATTGGATTCACGTTTATTATTATATTAAAAAAATACCCCAGTTTTTATGCCGGTCATATCATTTTATTTTGTTGCATTTATCTGCCACACCTTAAAGGCCGGTCTGTGAAAATATTGTCTGATATTAAACCGGTCCGTGGCGCAAAAAAGGTTGGGGATCGCTGTATTACAGTACTGAAAGTCCCCACAGAAAGAGAATAAGAATCTCTTATGTTTCTGAAAGAGTCTCTTCTGCTCAACTCTAGCAGAACCCTCCAGAAAGAGTTCTTTATTTCAATTAAATTCAAATCAAATTTATTTGTATAGCGCTTTTCACAATACATATTGTCAGAAATGTACATAGAAAAATACAGTTAGTTAATCGTATTCATTTAGGGCATAATATATCGCCAGCGTTGAGTCGTCTCTTCACGGGCGTTGAGTCGTCTCTGCACGGGTGTTGGGGCATCTGAAGGTTCCATGAGAGGCTGGATACAAACTGGAACTGACGAACTCTATTTACCTAACTGATAACAACAGAAAAGCAGATGGGAAATAATTAGCGTAGCTGCTGTTCAATTAAATGCATTCGATATGATTCAACTGTAGTATAAAAGGTAGTATTATGCGAACGCTTGGCTAAAGAGATGCGTCTTTAATCTAGTTTTAAACTGGGACAGCGAGTCTGAGCCTCGAACAGTATCAGGAAGGCCATTCCAAAGTTTTGGAGCTAAATGTGAAAATGCTCTCCCTCCTTTAGTGGACTTAGATATCCTAGGAATGACCAGAAGCCTCGAATTTAGTGATCTTAAAGAGCGCGATGGATTGTAGGGCGATAGAAGTTCCGTTAAATACCCAGGAGCTAAACCATTTAGGGCTTTATAGGTCATTAGCAATACTTTGTAATTGATACGGAACTTTATAGGTAACCAATGTAGAGATGATAGAATTGGTGTTATATGATCATATTTCCTTGATCTAGTAAGAACTCTAGCAGCTGCATTTTGGACTAACTGTAGCTTGTTTATTGAGGATGCAGGACAACCAGCTAATAAAGCATTACAGTAATCTAGTCTCGAGGTCATGAATGCATGAACTAACTTTTCTGCATCAGAAACTGATAGCATGTTACGTAGCTTAGCAATGTTTCTAAGGTGGAAAAAGGTTGTTCTTGTAACATATGAAATATGACTTTCGAAAGACAAGTTGCGGTCTAATATAACACCCAGGTCTTTTACTGTAGTGGATAAAGTAACAGGACATCCTTCTAAATTAAAGTTGTATTGTAAGAGGTTTTGTGGGCAGTTTTTTGGGCCAATAAGTATTACCTCCGTTTTATCTGAATTTAATAGCAGAAAATTACATGTCATCCAGTATTTTATATCTTTAACACACTCTGTCAATTTAGATAATTTATTGTTTTCATCTGGTCGTGATGAAATATATATTTGAGTGTCATCAACATACCAGTGGAAATTAATTTAATGTTTTCTTATAATATTACCAAGTGGCAGCATATATATTGAGAATAGCAGAGGGCCTAACACAGATCCTTGCGGCACTCCATAGTTTACTGACGTTATCTTCGATTTTTCCCCATTTAAACAGACAAAATGGTAGCGGTCTGATAAGTATGATCTAAACCAGCTTAATGCCTGTCCATGAACACCCGTGTAGTTTTGTAGTCGATCTAAGAGTATTGTGTGATCTATAGTGTCGAACGCAGCACTAAGATCGAGTAAAACTAGTATTGAGATACAGCCTTGGTCAGAAACTAGAAGTAAATCATTTGTAATTTTAACGAGCGCAGTTTCTGTGCTGTGATGCGGCCTGAATTTATTTCCTGTTTAAATACCAGTGAGAGTGTGTGTGGGTGTGTGTTTGGGAGAGTGTGTGTGTGTGTGTGTGTGTGTGAGTGTGTGTGTTAAGTACCAGTGAGTGTGTGGTGCTTTTCTGATGTTTAAATCCGTTCTGAAGATTTCTAGCACAGAGGATGTGTGTGTGTGTGTGTGTGTGTGTGTGTGTCAGACGGAGCCGTGTGTGTAGGAACTGCGGGAATAGCTCTGGAGAACAGAAGGCATGAGAGTGTGTTTTTGGGAGTGTGTGTTTGGGAGTGTGTGTGTGTGTGTTTTTGGGAGTGTCTTTTTGGGAGTGTGTGTTTGGCAGTGTGTTTTTAGGGAGTGTGTGTTTGGGAGTGTGTTTTTAGGGAGTGTGTGTTTGGGAGTGTGTTTTAGGGAGTGTTTTTAGGGAGAGTGTGTGGGAGTGTGTTTTTGGGAGTGTGTTTTAGGCAGTGTGTGTTTGGGAGTGTGTTTTTGGGAGTGCGTTTTAAGGGAGTGTGTGTTTGGGAGTGTGTTTTAGGAAGTGTGTTTTAGGGAGTGTGTTTTAGGGAGAGTGTGTGGGAGTGTGTATTTGGGAGTGTGTTTTAGGGAGTGTGTTTTAGGGAGTGAGTGTTTGGAAGTGTGTTTTAGGGAATGTTTTTAGGGAGTGTGTGTTTGGGAGTGTGTGTGTTTGAGAGTGTGCATTTGGGAGTGTGTTTTTGGGAGTGTGCGTTTGGGGGTGTGAGTGTGTTTGGGAGTGTATGTGTTTGGAAGTGTGTTTTAGGGAATGTTTTTAGGGAGTGTGTGTTTGGGAGTGTGTGTGTTTGAGAGTGTGCATTTGGGAGTGTGTTTTTGGGAGTGTGCGTTTGGGGGTGTGAGTGTGTTTGGGAGTGTGTGTTTGGAAGTGTGTTTTAGGGAATGTTTTTAGGGAGTGTGTGTTTGGGAGTGTGCATTTGGGAGTGTGTTTTTGGGAGTGTGCGTTTGGGAGTGTGTTTTTGGGAGTGTGCGTTTGGGGGTGTGTGTGTTTGAGAGTGTGTGTGAGTGTGTTTGGGAGTGTGTGTTTGGGAGTGTGTATGTATTTGGGAGAGTGTGTGTTTGGGAGAGTGTGTGTGTGTTTGGGAGAGTGTGTGTGAGTGTGTGTTTGGGTGAGTGTGTGTGTTTGGGAGAGTGTGTGTTTGGGAGTGTGTGTGTTTGAGAGTGTGTGCATTTGGGTGTGTGTTTTTGGGAGTGTGCGTTTGGGGGTGTGAGTGTGTTTGGGAGTGTATGTGTTTGGAAGTGTGTTTTAGGGAATGTTTTTAGGGAGTGTGTGTTTGGGAGTGTGCATTTGGGAGTGTGCATTTGGGAGTGTGTTTTTGGGAGTGTGCGTTTGGGGGTGTGAGTGTGTTTGGGAGTGTATGTGTTTGGAAGTGTGTTTTAGGGAATGTTTTTAGGGAGTGTGTTTTTGGGAGTGTGCGTTTGGGAGTGTGCATTTGGGAGTGTGTTTTTGGGAGTGTGCGTTTGGGGGTGTGTGTGTTTGAGAGTGTGTGTGAGTGTGTTTGGGAGTGTATGTGTTTGGGAGTGTGTATGTATTTGGGAGAGTGTGTGTTTGGGAGAGTGTGTGTGTGTTTGGGAGTGTGTGTGTTTGAGAGTGTGTGTGAGTGTGTGTTTGGGTGAGTGTGTGTGTTTGGGAGAGTGTGTGTTTGGGAGTGTGTGTGTTTGAGAGTGTGTGTGTTTGAGAGTGTGTGTGTTTGAGTGTGTGTGTGTGTGTTTGGGAGTGTGTGTGTTTGGGAGTGTGTGTGTGTTTGGGAGAGTGTGTGTTTGTGAGTGCGTGTGTGTGTGTGTTTGGGAGTGTGTGTGTGTTTGAGAGAGTGTGTGTGTGTTTGAGAGAGTGTGTGTGTGTTTGGGAGAGTATGTGTTTGGGAGTGTGTGTGTTTGAGAGTGTGTGTGTATTAGGGAGTGTGTGTGTTTGGGAGAGTGTGTGTTTGAGTGAGAGAGGAACAGCCATTACTGGCCAGAAATGTCTAAGTAAACAGAGCAGTGGTGGCAGATGAGGTGAGTTGGTCAGGGGGAGTGTGTGTGTGTTTGGGAGTGTGTGTGTGTCAGCTGGTCAGGGGGAGTGTGTCGACGGTTACTGATGTTTACTCAGAGATAACTTGAGCTCTGCACAGATGGAGCGGAGAGACTGATGCCACATTTAGACCTGCGAGCGAAGGTGTATCTCACACACTTCCAGCGTATAGCTCATGTTTCATAAAGCTGGTCAGAAGCAGTCGAGGGTCTCACTGAAAGCTTTTAGGACGAATCTCACGAAAACAGGTGCAGGTCACATTTCAGCCTAAAACCAGCAGGGAAAAAAGGAGATATTTCTGAAGGATCATGTGACACTGAAGACAGGAGTAATGATGCTGACAATTCAGCTTTGATCACAGGAATTGTCATATTTCACTGTTTTTACTGTATTTTTGATCAAATAATTGCAGCCTTGGTGAGCAGAAGAGACTCTTTCAGAAACATGAACAATCTCTTTCTCTTTCTTTGGGGATTTTCAGTTCTGTAATACTGGAATACATTTTTCTTTTCATTTTTGTATTTATTTAAATCAACATAAATACCACCATAATGTAGAAATATGAATGTTTTTTTTTATAGTTGTATTTGGTTATGAATGGATTCCTCTGGCTAGCATGACTTTCAGTGTTTATAGCTGGAATCTTTATCTTTACTCGTGTGTATTGGTCTGATCCGTGTGTGTGTGTGCTCTGATATTAAGTGTTGTGTTGTTCTTCTTTCTTGCTGCCGCACATGTATCAGAGCTCAATCCTGCAGGTGAGTGACGCAACGAATATATTTTGCAGATGTAACCGTGCATCTGTACACACACACACACACACACACGCGCACACACACACACACACACACACACACACACACAGATTGTAAGTTAATATTTAAATACTTTATCTACACATTGACGATTCTCTGTCAGTTAAGGGTTGCATGACATTTTTTAGTAGGTGTTTATTTTGTTTTTATTGTAAAATTGTCAATTTATAAGGCTGCACGACCTGGCCCAAAAAAAAGGTGATGAGTGCTGTGTTTTACCCAAAGTTGAACATTCCTCAACTCTTAGCGACCAGAAGAAGAAGTGCTCAGTGTGAAGCAGACGCTCAGCTCCTCGTCACGCTGCTGTCGTTAATAAATGTCTCACTGAAAACAATTGAAAAAATATACGCTGGCCTCAGGAAAAAACTCTTTAGTGGACACACGGCCTAAATATAAACTATTGTATTTAACTATTGTAAATTACATTTGTACTGTAAGCAAAAGAATATGTGATAAGATTATAAAGTTAAACAAAATATATTTATGTCTAAGATTTTTAACGTTCAAACTCTCAAATTTAAGCTTTTGTTTTGGCAGTGAAATGATGTAAACCTCCGTCCGCACAAATGTTGGTAAATATGCGAGTGTGTAAGTGCATGTTAAACACACAGCACACACACAGATGAAGTTTGCTGTGAGAAACGCTGATGTGAACACACTGCCACGCTTCACTCTGAAACACGCAGCGCGATATCAACTTTTATTTCAGTTATTCAACTGTTCCTCAAACTCCCACTGCCTCATCCCAACAGAAGAGAAACATTAGGAGCTGCACATGTTGTTCATTGAGTGAAATAAATGAAGATAAAGCTGAAAAAATGCATTTGAGTGGGTCTCATCTTCAGCAGAATGAGTCGTGTGCATTAATGTGTGTGTGTGTTTGTGTGTGTGTGTGTGTGTGTGTGTGTGTTGACTCTGCCAGGAATCCCTCGAGTGTCCCAGTGTAAG
This sequence comes from Abramis brama, assembly GCF_963993115.1. Classification (NCBI taxonomy): domain Eukaryota; kingdom Metazoa; phylum Chordata; class Actinopteri; order Cypriniformes; family Leuciscidae; genus Abramis; species Abramis brama. The sequence goes on along the minus strand of NC_139979.1, from coordinate 35,640,318 downwards.
TTCGTCCTGCCTCTCCGGTTGGTGTGTATCCCGTCCTCAGCGCTCAAGAACGGCAAGTTCAAGATCACCATCGACACCAACAAGCCTCCCATCAGCCTCAGCGACGTGTTCCCAGGTACCGCACCCACACACACACTTACACAACTCCAGTTAGTGCAGTCATCTCTGGGGATTATGGGTGAATCGTTCAGAAACACACTGCATCACGCGTCGCCTCGGGGTCTCTGGCCAAGAAGTCCACCGTCATCATCCATAACCTTTACTGCCATTACACACACTACTATTACATTACACTGAAGAGAGTAGGCATGGGTTCAGCTTAGCCAAACACACACACACACACACACACACACACACACACTACTATTACATTACACTGAAGAGAGTAGGCATGGGTTCAGCTTAGCCAAACACACACACACACACACACACACACTACTATTACACACTGAGGAGAGCGGGCATGGGTTCAGCTTAGCCAAACACACACACACACACACACACACACACACACACACTACTATTACACACTGAGGAGAGCGGGCATGGGTTCAGCTTAGCCAAACACACACACACACACACACACACACACACACACACACACACACACACTACTATTACACACTGAGGAGAGCGGGCATGGGTTCAGCTTAGCCAAACACACACACACACACAAACACACACACACACACACACACACACACTACTATTACTTTACACTGAGGAGAGAGGGCATGGGTTCAGCTTAGCCAAACACACACACACACACACACATACACTCACAAACACACATGTATACACACACACACTCTCTCTCTCACACACACACACACACTGTCACGGCTGTACTTTGTATTATCTTCTCTGCCGTGTGTGTGTGTGTGTGCTCCCCCAACAGGTGTGCTGCGGAGCTGTGTGGTAATCAGGTGGATTGGGTGCACCGGTGCACAGGTGTGCCTAATGATAAGAGCTTCCTGTTTGGCGTGCTCAGTGAGCGTTCCTTCTTGTCACATCGATCCCTGGCCAGGACCGAGATGTTAATCGGCGTTGCGGCGTATTAATAGAGTTTTGAGTCAGACTTTGTTATGGAGAATGGAAAATAAAGAAAGTATTGTGACCGCCGAAAACGCTTCCTCCTCCTTCATTGTTGCTCCCTAATAAGGGCGTAACAATTGGGGGCTCGTCGAACTAAATTCGTGTTTGAATTTGTGCGAATTATTTGGGAAAAATTGTCTTTGAAGGACGATAGAAGGTAGGATATTGGAATTGAGTATGTTTGTATATTGTATATATTCACAAATAGAATTGATAAAGTTGGACTCGGCAATTGGTCGTTTTCCCAAACTTGCGGGATTTAGTGCGTAAATACCCGGTCTTGGGCCAACTGGAGACTAGGGTCTATATAATTTAAATGAATGGTTTAGTTTCTTTAAATAAACCCTGATTTCTTTTTTTTCTTCTCTTTTTTTTGTGCGTGATATTTGCTGAGCGTGTGTTCTGCAAGCGTGCTTACTGGTAATTATGGCGACCGATGTTATTGAAACATTTTCAATAACACTCAGAAACTGAGGAATTGTTAGAGGAAATGACCCCCCCCCACCTCCCCCCCAAAAAAAACAGTTTTTCCCACGCCCCTGCCAAAGATCCAGGCAAGACAAGATTAAACATGTTTACTTGCAAAATAAATACATTCTAAATTTAGAATTCCTAACATTCTAAAATCTTCCAGTTTAATGTGACGTGCAGCCTAAGCTATGTATCGTTACTTTTGCAACGACTCTATTATTTTTCCAGTCATAGACCAGCGTATTCAAATATTTTAAATAAATCATGTTCCCATTCACTCCGGCAACGAATTTTAAAATGAATTAAACTATATTTATAAGGTAAAACTTTTACATTTTTAGGCATTAACTAATTCCAATCCCTGATGCCAAAATGTTTTCTTTGTTCACCAAGTAATTTACTGGTCAGGCATTATTGTTAACTGGCAAGAGAGCAAGGAGAAAATGACAATTTGATGGATAATTTAAATATATTCTACATATATTTCTAAATATATATCACATTTTGGCAATGTATTCATTCCGCCATCACATCTGAGTGCGAAACGCTGCTTGGGTTGTTTCAAGATATAAAAATAATTAATAATACAATATCATATTTTTTTTTTTTTACTGATTATGAACACAAATTAATCACGACAAACCAAATTAATTGTAATTGTATTAATTATACCTGATACCAAGGTATTTTAGGCCTACAATTCTAACATAAGTTTTCATGAAAAATCATGAGTTTTCGAAAGTAAGGTTAATGTAAGCAGCTTCTTGCAATACTCTCCTAAATGCGTAATAAAACCTAAGTGCAAACATTACCGCTTTAATGACCGTCCTTTATTTTTCAGTGCATTTGTTTTACAATATATGGCTATTACTGTCATGGGATTAATATTATAACTATTATGTAGTAGTGTAATGTAGACAGACACAACTAAAAGAGGATTGAGTTTTTCTTTGTTTAATTTGCACACTGAATATGGGTTGGAGCTTTTAATTTTGAACTTGCAAAGTGCACCAGATTGATGAATTTAACATTAAAATGCACAAAATTGTCTTACGGGGGGGCATGCCCCCGAACCCCCCTAGAAGGGCCGAGGTCCGAGGTTCAGGGACCTGGATATTGGATAGGGGGTGCTGGCCCAAAAAAGGTTGAGAACCACTGATCTAGAGTCAAGCTCTCGAAAACTATATATTTGAAATACATTAAAAAGACACGATATGTGAATGGCAGAAGTTGGGCATGTCCTGCTGCAGTGACAATATATAATTTGAATACAGCAATTTTTTCAATAGTTTATAGGAACAAAAAAGGACAGATTGTGAAAGCGACCCTGTGTGGTGTAGATGAGTGTGTGGAGTCTGCTCTGTTATCAGGCTTATTCAGTCTGAGATAATGATGTGAGCCTGAGCTGAGGCAGATAACAGAGGATCCGGCGTCCTGCGCTGATGATAACAGCCTATCTCTGTCTGACAATCACACACACACACACACTCTCACACACACACACACACTCTAACACTCACACACTCACGCACACACACTCTCACACTCACACACTCACGCACACACACTCTCACACACACTCTCACACACACTCTCACACACACTCACACACTCTCACACACACTCTCACACACACTCACACACACACACACACACACACACACACACACACACACACACACACACACACAAACACACACACACACTCTCACACACACACACACACACACACAAACACAAACACACACTCTCACACACACACACTCACACACTCACACACACACACTCTCACACATGTAGTGTTTTCATGTTTTATGGGGACTTTCCATAGACATAATGATTTTTATACTGTACAAACTGTATATTCTGTCTCCTTACACTAACCCGACCCCTAAACCTGCCCATCACAGAAAACTTTCTGCAATTTCACATTTTCAAAAAAACATCACTTTTTTGATTTATAAGCCGTTTTCCTCATGGGGACCAAAAAATTTCCCCACACGAACAAGGATTTCGGATATTGCCATCCTTGTGGGGACATTTTGTCCCCATAATGTAGGGTTTACCAGGCCACACACACACTCTCACACACACACACACACACACTGTGTTTCTCGGACACAGATGGAAATAAATGTAGTGATATGCTGTGTGTTACACCGTGTCCTAACCAGAAGCGATGCGATAAAATTCCAGCGACAAATAATTTGACACACTAGACGCGACTCGCGACTGCGAGATGCGTCAAAATCAATCAAAGCCCACAGCCAATCAGAGCAGCGTGTGGGCGGAGTCAGCCAATCAGAGCAACGTGTGGGCGGAGTCAGCCAATCAGATCAGCGTGTGGGCGGAGTCAGCCAATCAGAGCAACGTGTGGGCGGAGTGAGCCAATCAGATCAGCGTGTGGGCGGAGTCAGCCAATCAGAGCAACGTGTGGGCGGAGTGAGCCAATCAGAGCAGCGTGTGGGCGGAGTCAGCCAATCAGAGCAACGTGTGGGCGGAGTGAGCCAATCAGATCAGCGTGTGGGCGGAGTCAGCCAATCAGAGCAGCGTGTGGGCGGAGTCAGCCAATCAGAGCAGCGTGTGGGCGGAGTCTCGCGGCGAGTGCGCGGCACCAGAGAGTAATCCTGACGGCACTCGCAAGAAAATGGACAAGTCTACATAATCAAATTCACAAACATTACACCATTTAAACATTATAAAAAATACATACTGAGTTACTAAAACAATCTTTGTCAAAGAATACACTTGTTTGTTCTCAGTTTGAACTTTCTTGTTTCCATTTG